>NC_057356.1:25277044-25502044 GCF_016509475.1 Prionailurus bengalensis
GGAGACAGTCAAGAAAAGGTTGGCCACTATTTGCATTATGATTGCTAATATTATTAAAAACCACCTACTGTGTGCCTGCCAGTGATGGACCAAGTTTCTGATCCATTATCCCACAATGACACAAGTTTGAGGCCATCATGCCCCACTTCAAGAAGAGATAACTAGGATCCAGTAAGCGAAGGTGACTTATCGGGGCAACCATCCCCAAGGACACTGTATCTGTGTGCCACACAGAGGGCTCACCTCTGCTTGCCACTGACCCCTGGCCCCTAGGAGGCTGTCATGGACATAGTTTTTAAACTAAGCTTAACTGAACACCTACTAAGTGTCCCCCGCCCACTTTCTGATGTGAAATAAGAGCAAGAATTCTGGCAAAATAGACCAGATTCATCTTCTCCCACCATCACCACTCTAGGGCTTAGGCCAGTGCCTTCACCTCTAGCCTCAGTCTTATTATCTGTCAAATGGACATGCCCACTGGATCCTTGTAAGATTTCATCAGTACCGTTAATGCATGGAAGCTCTTCACAGAATGGAGGGAATAATCGATCATGGTGTAACTAGCCCCATTTGCACACTGTACCATCCATCCATCCATTCATTCATTCACTCATTCATTCCTTAGCTTGGACACTGGAGCAATGCCTCCCTCCACCCAGGTCCACAGAAGTGTCTGCACCCCTGAAATGCATGTGGTGGAGAGAGGAGGGGAACAGGTCTCTCCCACAGTGGGCCTCCTCATCTCTCACTGTCGGGGAGGCAGCTGCGGCCAGACATTTGGAAGCCATTATAAACATCCCTGTCTGATTCTGTTCTCCCCTGTTCGTAGCTTAAAGCAACAGATTCCAAGGAATTTTGGCTCAGTTCCTTGGCAGAGGGAGACCCAGAGGAGTGATGGAGAGCTCTCTTCTCTCCACCTTGCCCACACAGGGTCCTCCTCATTTCAACGTCCAGAGCAACGGGCAGTAAACCCAGAGGTGTGCGGGGAAGAGCGTTCACTAGGAGGACTTGGGTCTAGGCCCAGACTCAAGGGCCCAGACTCCCTGCTGGAGTCGCCACTCCGAACCTCAGTTTCCCTATCTGTAAACGGGAATGGGAGTAGTACACGGACACACTACCCTTTCTGCAAAGAACCCACTAGTCAGTGGAATTAAATGCCTGACACAGTAGGTGTCTGAGAAATCATATTTCTCCCCTGTTCTCATTTCAAGTTTGCATTTTGCTGTAACCCAGAAAGCAAGGGGGTGGGCTGGACAAGACCTTGATGTAGAAGTTTAGCCACTAGCCTGCTGGTTGCCCTTAACAAAGTCACTTCCCAACCCCATGCCTCAGTTTCCCCAGACTTCCGCTTCTTGCTCCCTGGCTTTGCCTACATTGGCACCCTGCCTACTCGGGGGCTCACAGCATGACCCTGGCCCAAGCAGGCAGCCTTCCAACGCTCCCTGTCTGTCTGTCTGCCCTGCCAGGTTTCACTGGCTTCAGATGCGATGGCGTCCATCCCTGGACTGGCCTGTCCAGGCTCGTCTCCCATGGGCCCTTTCTCTCTCTGTTTCTGTGTGTTGTTTTCTTCCTCTTTTCTCTGCATCAGGTCCATGTAGGCTCTTGGGCCCCCGCTCTGGCCCCTTGGGAAGGGAGAGATGGGAAGCCAGGATCTGAGGACGCAGCCACCATCACACTGGCCATCAGGATGCAGCCTGGTGGCCTCCAGACTTGTCAGATGGCCTCCGTGTGAGCTGGGGCTGGGCTGGGGGTGTGGGTGTGTGCACGTGCATGTAGGTGCCTGTGTGTGGTGGGTGCACGTGTGCGTATTGCTGCGTGTGTGTGTGTGTGCATAGGTGTGGCACGCGCATGCTGGTACGTCATGTGTGTGACACGTGATGGATGTGTAAGTGCACGCATGCGTGTGTGTGTGTGTGTGTGTGCGCGTGTGTTATTTACATGGTGCATGTGGTGTGTAGGGACGGTGTGAGTGTGTTATTTTCCCCTCCTCCGTGAGGTGGAGAACCTCCTAGCTCCTAGATCAGAGAGAGGAGATGAGAGAGAGGCTGGGTAGGAGTGTCTCCGGGAGCCCGACTTTCTGCAACTTCCCACATGTACGCACCTGTCCGTCTGTCTTTCCACAGACATTTGAGCTGCCGTTTTATCGAGAGGTCGGTGTGACCCTGCACCGAGCGCTGTCCATTCTCGACTCAGTTCACGTGCGCACACGCACATGACGTGGAACCTGGTGTTGTCCCCTCTTCACAGATGGGCAAACTGAGGCACAGCAGCTTAAGAAACACGTGAAGGTGTGTCTGCCGTGAACCGAGGAGCCAAGTCTGCTCCTGATACTTTCCATGTCCCGGAGAGCCCACCTGCCTCCAGCCGGCCCTCAGGGCTCCTGTGGATTTTCCCATTCGAATTCGTTTCCTTGCTTTTTCTTCTCCGGGCTTTGTAGCTTGGGCTCTGACGTTTTCTCTCACTTCTTCCTGTTTCCTTCTTTTCCCTCTTTTATTCTCCTCTCTCTTGTTTCTGCTCCTTGGGTTACATTTGCTCACTGGTTTTCTTTGTTTCTCTCTCTCCCCCCATTCTCCCACCTGCACCCCACATCATTTTGTCTGTATGTCCATCTTCCCATGTCTTCTCTCTCTTTGTCCCTGTCTCTGTTCTGTTTCTCTCTCTCTCTCTCCCCCACTTCCAGCCCCTCCCTCGTCCCTCTGTCCTTCCATTGCCTCTCTCTCCCCCCCTCTCTCTTCATGTCTCCACCTCCTGCCTCTCTCTGGTCCGTTCATTTTACCCAGCCTCTCCCAGCAAGGACCCCAAGCCTGTGTCAGCCTCGTCTCGGCTGTGCTGCTGTGTTTTTTGTTTGAACCACCTGCCTCACCCTGCTGATTCCCCCTTCCCTGTGTCCCGTGACTGTAGCTTCTGCACAGAGCATCACCTGGCTCACTCGGCCCCGGCTTCCTGATGCAGAGCCCGAAAGTGATCTCTCCTCCAGGCCCAGGAGTGCTAAGGGCTTCCCCCTGTTGCCAGCCCAGAGGTGCTGCACCAGCCCCTTTTTGCCTCCCCTTAACCCTGTCCACACTTAGATTTATCCTCCCCTCACTGATCCCGTGGTAACCTGTTTCCTGCTGTGGCACTGATGAATGCAAACGTCCCCTTTTTGCTGAACCCCTATAGCCACGCTCTCCCCGTCTTCTCTTCTCTGACACCTCTCCACTCCTCTGCTCGCACCCAGCCTCCTGCACTGGGCCCCCGCCTGCTTCTGAGCCAGGCCAAGCAGAGACTGTACCTACACCTCCCACGTGCCCCAGCCAGTGCACTGCACCAAGTCAGCGCTCCAGGGCTGTGCAAATAGAAACTAACAAGTCAGACCAGCATGCCCAGCAAGTCAGGAGTGTCTGGAGTGCTGCTCGGGGTGCTGAAAGGAGTCCACTCTGGGCTCCTCGCCGCCCCTCCTGCAGCCCGGTGCCGGGGGTCCCCGATAATGGGGCACGCCCACGCTGCAGTTGAGACCGACTCCACTTCTCCATGTGCCCCGAGCTCGTGGATGGAAGGGCTCCCCGGCTCCTGGCACCCGTTCAAGCTGCCTGGTGAACTAAATTGATTTTTTATCGTTGCTCTGGTGCGAGCTTAATGAATCTGTTAGTGACGGCTGCCTGCCCCAGTCGCCTCTCAGTGCCCGTGCCACCAGAACGGCTCTTCCCGAGAAGGAGAGGCATTATTTAAGGCTCAGCCTATGCCCCTGAGAGCAGCTGGGCATCAGCTGGGTCATGCCTGGCCCTTCTTGGAGGGGCTTCCATACTGGGGTAGGGCTTCAATGTGAGTCAGAAAGTGAAAAGGCAATGCTGGAAAAGAATGGAAGAGATTGTAATTAGTACATGTGTTCCTAAGGACCAACATCCATCTCTCCATCCATCCATCCCTCCATTCATCCATCCATCCATCCATCCTTCCATCCATCCGCTCAGCCATCCTTCCATCTCTCCACTGTTTCGTTTATTTGTCATTACTTTGACCTTATGCACAGTTTATTATAAACTCCAACATCCTTACTGTGGCCTGCAGGGCACAATGTCACTTCCCCTTCAGCCCATCTCTTGCCATTCTCCCCTCTCACTCCATTCCAATCACTCTAACATTGCTGCTTCCCAAACGTGCCCCAGGCCCCTTACCCCTGCTGCCTCTTCTGCCAGAAACACTCCTTTCCTGACACTCCCAAGGGCTTGTTCTTTTCCTTCACCAGGCCTCTGTTCAAACTTCACCACTTCCAAAAGGCCCTCTCTGGTCGCTTTTGATATACAGTAGCAACTCCCTCCCAGTCTTTATCCTTTATCCCCCTTTTAAATTTCACTCCTTGCTCTCTGGCACTATACCATATGTGTTTATCCTGTTTAGTACGTACTGTCTTCCGCTAGAAAAAAGTCCCATGAAGGGAGGACCTGGGCCAGTTTCCTTGGCCCTTGCACCCCCAAAGAAGGTTGATTTGTTGAACCAGTTATTTAATTCATCAATACATGCTCTGTCACTTCTGTCACATGCTGAGCACGGTCACATGTGAGCAAAACCAGGCACGGCCCCTCACCTCACAGCACATCAGGTCCTTGGAACATCACAGGATAGAAGGGGAGACTTCCACCCTAACCAAACAGCCACACACGTGATGGTGAAGTCGCATCTGGGCTCACAGCCTGGAAGGAGGCAACATGAGGCCAATAAACATCGTAAAGTTTTTTGAGTTGTTTTTTTGTTGCTCACACACAAGGCTTCCTGTCTGGCCACATCACCCATGGAGATGCTGGTTGGAACAGAATCTGGTTCCTCAACTTTTTGCTACCCACCCCCCTTGAGGCTCTGGCTCCCCTGCTTACACCCCCTCCTCCCTCCACACCTTCAGTCTGCATGGACAGAGAAGACAGAGGGGGGTGGGCGACTCCTCGCCTCTCTGAGTTGGGTCTGGGCCTGCCTCAGAGCATGGATACTGCTGGGTTTATTCTCCCTTTTTTTCCTCTATCTTCCATCTAAGCCAGGAGCCAGGCAGGGTGCCACCCTGCCTCAGGGAGAAGGTGCTTAAGTAATGCCAGGTCACTCCTAAAATGAGGGGGTACCTTGAAGGGTAAAAAACATGCTTTGAGGTAAGAAAAATGGAGACCCAAGTCTCCTGGGATAGCAATCACTTTAGGAGGTACAATTGTGGGCACACCAAGGGAGATGCAATCCTGGCCACAGGGGCTCCCTGAGTCCTTCCCCCAGACCCCCATGCCTATAGCTTGAATATAGACAGTCATGGTTGTAACAGATGGTATTTCTCCCCACATCAGTATTCCCAATCCTACCTGCTCTTGAACATCCTTGCCATATCCCCTCAAGAAGCAGAGTATATTCCTCCTTCCCTTGAACCCAGGACAGCTTGTGACTGATCTGTCAAAATGCATTAATAGTCATGCTAGGTGACTTCTGGGGCTGGGGGTCATAAAAAGGACTCAGCTTCTATCTAGCTCTCTTTCTCTTGGAGAGCCCAGCCTTCGAAACAGCCACCAGGCTGTAAGGAAACCCAAGCTTCATGACAGGCCGCATATGGATGTCCCAGGCTACAGTTCTAGCTAAGTTCTCAACTTACAATGTCATCAACAGTCGAGTGTGGGAATCTCAAATATGTGAGATTCCAAATGATTCTTTCTCCCAGGTATCAAGTCTTCTGGTTGAATTTCTAGGCATCATGGAACAGGGGCAAACCATCCCCACTGTGGTCTGGCTAAATTCCTGACCCACAGAATTCATGAGCAAAATTAATGGTTGTACTTGCTTTATGCCACAGAGTTTGGGGGTAGTTTTTAATATAGCCAGAGTAACTAGGAAAGCAACAATATATAACATAGCTTCCTGTGTTCCGGGTACTATACTAAGCATTTTATAAGTATTCACTCACTTAATCTTCAAATCTTATCCAAGAAGTTCCACTCATATCTGCATTTTATAGGTAAGGAGCAGAGGCATAGAGATAAAATAATTTGCCCAGGACCCATAGCCTAAGTGACTTTAGAGCTGCACTTTAAACCCAGGCAGTCTGGCTCTGGAGCTCAGACTCTTGACTGGGAAGGACATACATCTTGATGGCAGCCATGGAAATGTAAAGCTGACCATTGGAGTCCTGTCTCCATGTTGCAAATAGACAGCCTTGGGGGCTTGCTGTCTCTTGTGATCAAAACTGAAGCTCTTTCCAACTCTGTAGAATGGAACTCCACTGTTGAATTCAAGCTTATAAATGACAACAGCTAGATAGATGGATAGAGATGGGTGAATGGATGGATGGATGGATGGATGGGAAGATGGATGGATGAATAGATAAACAGATGGATGCATGGATGGATGGATGGATGGATGGATAAATGGATAGGTAGATAGATAGGTGGATGGATGGATGGATGGATGGATGAATAGATAAACGGATGGATGTATTGATGGATGGATGGATGGGAAGATGGATGGGTGGGTAGATAGATACATATACATAGATATATAGATAGATACATAGACAGATAGATAGATAGATGGTTTTCATTTTTTTTCCATATGGGAGTTTGGGTCTGATGATGAATGTCTGCTATGCAAGATCTGAGAAAGATAAACTACAAGTGGAGTCCCAGCATCATGTTTCACCAGCTCTCCCAAAGTCTCAGTTTCCTCATCTGTAAAATGGGCATGACCTTGCCCATCTCAGGGGATGTGACCAAGATTCACTGGAATAACCCATACAGCACTTGCCATGGTGGCCAGCCCCCATAAGCACTAGACTCCTACTCGGCCCCCATCCTCTTGTCCATGCCCTTCCCTCCTCCTTTCTCAGCCTCTGTACCACCTCTCAGCTGGCCTGTGGCTCCCCAGAGCTGTCTCAGACAGCAGGGATCTCCCTCACTCCCCACTGCCTCCAAGCTGGGGGTCACAGAAGTGCGTCTGCCTCTAACGTGCAACGCCACACTTGCGGGCAGCCCCCAGCGCCGAGCACAGCTGCCAGGCCGGCACGCCTCCTTCCTCCCAGCTGCTGGGATGTGACCTTGTCTATCAGGAGGCCCCGGGAAGCCCGCTGAGTGTGCTCCCAGCTTGGTAGGTGACATAAATATTTTCCAACATGCAGGCAACAGTCTGATTGGTGCCTTCCCCAGAGTGCCAAGCTCTAGGCTTGAGGCTACAGCAACAAAAAGGGGAAAAAAACCCTCTTTTTGCCAATGAAGTCCAGCTCCTTCCTTCACTGAGGAGTTTAACTCTTCCTGTGTCCCATATCCTAGCTACTCCAAGTTCCAACCCAAACTGCTGACATTCAGCAGGATTTTGGCAAGTGCCTACAGTAGCTAGGACAGCCCTGAACCCACCTTCCCAGAGCCAACAGACCGTCTAGGGCACCATCTCAGATGTGAGTGCATGTTAGAAACACCCAAGGTGATCATAACACAGTGGTTATCATTTAAACTATTTTTTAAGAGTCTTTATCTCCTAGAGGTAGATGCATAATTCCCCAAGGATGAAATGACAGAGTATCTAGGTTAGCTCCAAAATAACACAGCAGGTAGCAGACTGGGGGAGGGAGGAGGCCTATAGATGAAGCAAGATAAGCTGTGAGTTGACAGTGGTTTATGTAGACCATGGATGGATACATGGTGGTTCTTTATACCCGTGGAGCTCAGACCTGAGTGGGCATCGAACCTTCCAGAAGGCTTGTTACATGCAGACTTCTGGGCAGCCCACCCCCCACCCTGCCCCCAAGACCATTCAATAGGTCTGAGTTGGGAGCCAGGTTTTGCAAATCTAATAAGTTTCCAGGGGATTCTGCCACTTTTGCTTCTGAGCAGCCCTTGGAATATAGCACTGCTTTGTACCACTGTCGCTACATTTGTGTATGTTTGAAGAGTTCGGTAATAAGACATTAAGATATGTTTATTTTCTGAAGAATCTCCTTCAAGAGATGCCTTGGGAAGCATGGAGTGGGGCTCAGGCGTCTGCATTTTAAGAGGCTCCTGGGTGATTCTGATATAGTTGTTCCATGGCACGTACTTTGAGAAACACAGAGCCAGGGCAACCAGAAAATTGCCTTGTCGTGGGATACACACCATAATGAGGGCAGCCCTGGAGACTGAGGGTGAGCTGAGCTTGGGCTTGGCAGTCAGGGAAAGCTTCTTGGAGGAGGTGAATCCTAAACTGGAGAAGCTGACGGTAGCCGGGTGATGATGGGGAAGGGAAGGGTGCACAAGGAACAGCACATGCTAAGGCGAGAGTGAGCAGAATGCCTTTAAGAAATGGAAACAGGGATGCAGCTCAGGGAAGTGGAGGCATCCAGGGACAGGGCTGGAGAGTTCCGCAAGAGTCAGGTCCCTGTGGGCCCTGAGTTCAGACTTCATCCTGAGGAAGTAGGAGCCACAGAGGGTGTGAGAGAATGATGTGATCACGTCTGTGCTTTGGAGTAATCTCTCTGACTGTCATGCAGACCATGAAGGGGCAAGAGCAGAAGCCGGAACGCCTGATGGGAAGGCCAATGTTGAATCCAGTCCTGAAATGAGTGGCAGCAGAGAGAGGCAGAGACAGGTCCAAGAGCTCTTTGGGTGGGAGAAGAAATAGGGCTTAGAGGCTGGATTTTCAAAAGACTTGAAATGATTTATGTGAACGACTCAAGAACAAATCATAAGATTGTTACGACAGAGAGAAAGAAGGCAGTGTAACCTGGGGGAAAGGGCTGGGTTCTGAGGGGCAGTTCCTGTATTTGTAGCTTAAAACCCACCCCTCCTATCTGGGCATCCACACAACATCCAAAGTGGCTCCTGAAACCACCTTGGCTCCAAAAGCCCAACAGCTGAGCTCCATCTCAGCCACTTCTACCTGTGTGACCGAATACGAGTCACATAACCTCCAGGGACCTCAGGCTTCCCAGCTGTGAAATGGGAAGCTAATGTCTCGCCGTCTCTCAAGGCCAACACAAGGCTCGGAGCAGTGGACGCTCAGTTACAGGCTCAGATCCTGCTTCACAACCCAGCACACTCCTAACCTGGCTTTAGAACCCATGTGAGGTATCACCTGCTCCCACAAGCCCTCCCCAGATGGGATCACTATCCCCCTTGCGATCCCTTTGGGTCGCATAGGCATGCCTCTTTGGGGACACTAGTGACCATAAAATGATCTTTATCATGTGTGTCTCTCCTAAATCCTGAGCTCTTGAATAGCTACAGCCACTGGCCTGGAACTTGACACATAATGAATGCTCTGCACACTCATTCAGTCATTTAAGCATTATTTAATTGAGCCCCCACCATGTATACCAGGCCCTGGGAATACACAGGTCAAAAAAATGAGTGAATGAATGAATGAATGAATGAACGAATGAATGAAAACTGTGAAGTTCAATGAAATAGACTGCTTTCCATATGCCAGCCCCTGGGATAATCTTTAAAAAAATAGATTATCTCATTGAATCAATGAAACTCTTAGATACTGAATCGTATGTGTGGTTCTAATTTCCAGATGAGGAAACTGAGGCTTGGCAGGGGGGAAGGGTGGGGCAAGGTGCCTCAGCCAGTGAGTGCTGGCGGTAGGGGTGGGGGGGGTGTGATTCAGAGCCTCTAGATCCTGAGCTGCTGATAAGACATTATCCTAGCCTCTTCACTGACCACTTTCCCAGGTGACCTGTTCCTGGAAAAACCAACCCAGAAAGTCAGGCACAGGGAGTTCTGTATTTCTCTCTGTCTCATAAACAGAGGCAGACCAGGACCCTGAGTGAGATGGGAATGTCTCTTCTTTGCAAATGGAAACGGTGACGTGATGTTTGTGGGTACCGTGTCTTGAGCAGGTGCTGGTTTTGCACCAGCCACAGTGGAAAGCAAGTCACATCCAGGCTCCTGACTCCTTCGGGCAGATGGGACAGTTGTCACTTATAAAGCACACAGCACTCAGCAAGATGCAGGGAGACCCTGGCCGGAGGTCACATAGCAGGTATTTGGGGGTGACATCTCCTTCCATCTGCCGCCTCCTCCCTCTGGTGACACAGGACACCAACAAATAGTGTGGTCAGAGCAGTTTTTATGGAAAACACGGCAGGCATCTCACCACGGCGGCTGCTTGCATCCAGTGAGAGGTAAGTCTGAGGATAAGAATTCAGAAGGTGAAGAGATGGAGCGCTTGGGTGGCTCAGCTGGTTGAGCATCCGGCTTCGGCTCAGGTCATGGTCTCAGTTTGTGGGTTCGGACCCCTCATCGGGCTCTGTGCTGACAGCTCGGAGCCTGGAGCCTGCTTTGTATTCTGTGTGTGTGTCTCTCTCTCTGCCCCTCCCCCACTTGCGCTCTGACTCTCCCTCAAAAATAAGTGAACATTAAAACAAAAAGGTGTAGGGATATAGGCGGGACTCTAGCAGGACTGCTTGATAGGTGAGCACCGAGCCCACTGGCCTTTTGGTGGATTAATCTGCTATGAGGCAGACCTCAGAATCCCCTGGAGAAGAGAGGCCAGGGTGCACCTCATGTCCTGGGGCTTCCACAGTGGTGGGCCCTTGCTGGCCTCTGAGAAAACCAGGGAAGGGTCTAGGATGGGGTCCCCTGAGGGGACTGTCACTGTGTTATGACAGTTGAAGAGCCCAACCCTTCCTGACCCTCCCAGACTTCAGCACAGGAAGCGATGTGCTTTACGTCCTGTTACTAATCCTCCCCCCAAGAATAGTGGCCTGTATTTGGGGGGGGGGGGCAGGGAGAATATCAATCTAGACTCTCGCTTTATGCACCAAAATAAATTCCAGATGGATTTTAGAAATCCAGAGTCAAAAGTAAAAATTGATAAATATTTGAAGCCAAAAATGTGTAGGTCACGAGACAGGGGAGGGAGAGAGCACTTCTTAAGGAGGAAAACAAAGAATGAATCCCAAAGGAAGGGAAATATCAGATGGATTTGTGCACCTAAAAAAAACCTGAAAAAATAAATTCGTGTGACTGAAGACTCCATACACGAATTAAAATCCCACCAACAAATTTAGGAAAAAATTTGGAACACTTATGAAGAGCAAAGGGTTAGTGTCCTTAATATATTTTTTTTACAAAGCTCTTACATATCAAATAGAAAACACTGAAACCTAGAAAGAGCCAAAGGAAGCAAACAGGCCATTCCCAGAAGAAGAAATGTAAATGAGGGACGAACACAGGGACAGACGTGTATGGTCAGTGTCACTGGGGAAAATACCATCGGTTTGACAACAGATTTCACGGAGTCGATTCTGGGCTGGCAAGGGCAAGGTGAGAGACGACCCTTGACCGCTTCTGGGCGGGGAGCCACTTTTCCGGAAGGCATCTAGTTCCTTATCAAGAGCCTGAAAAATTCAGCTTCTACCTCAGTAATCCCGCTTCCAAGGACCCGCCCTCAGGGACGATCGTCGACGACGTGGAGACCAGAGCCACCCTGAATCTCTGCAGGGTCCTATGGATTGTGAACAAAGTGGAGTTCGGTACAGCCATTTACAAGAGCTTTTAAAGGCTGATGATTAGGACATCCTATGGCGAAAACGTTGTATGCAAAACTGCATGTTCAAAATGACCTTGGTATATGTGGGAGGATGTGCCTGTGTGCCCGTATATAAATGCAGAAACATCCGTGGAAAGACAGTCACTGTCAAATGGAGACAGTGTTCTATTTTCTTATATTTTTATATGTTACATATTTCTATTGTTAACATACCGTTTTTATCATAAAGAAAAATTTTAAGCCAATGCTGTAAAAAATTAGAAAATGGCCCCTCGATATGGGGCCATTTAGATACGTAGGAGCTCAAAAGGTATATATGGGTAAAACAGGGTTTGTCAACCTGGAAGCTGGTTTTTTTTTTTAATTTTTATATATCTTTGAGAGAGAGAGAGAGAGAGAGAGAGAGAGAGAGAGAGCACAAGCAGGGGAGGGGCAGAGACAGAGGAAGACAGAATCCAAAGCAGGCTCTAGGCTCCGAGCTGTCAGCACAGATTAGCACAGAGCCTGACATGGGGTTCGAACCCACAAACTGTGAGATCATGACCTGAGCTGAAGTCGGATGCTTAACCGACTGAGCCCCCCAGGTGCCCCTCAACCTGCGCAGTCTTGCCATTCTGGGTCAGATTATTCTCTGGGGTGGGGGCTGTGTAGCATCATAGATGTTTAGCAGCACCCTAGCCACCACCCACCAGATGCCAGCAGCAAACTTCCCAAGTTACAACAACCAAAATATACCTCTAGGCTTTGCTGGATGTCTCCCAAGGGCCAAAAATTGCCCCCGGAGAACCTTTGAAGCCAAGGGTGAAGAGGGACTACTTTTAACCTGTTGGCCCTGGGTAACGTTCATCTAACCTTTGTGCATTCACTCATGCCTTTGACAGACGTTTTCAGATCCTGGGTCTGGGAGCTGGGAGACCCAAGTTCTAGTCCCGCATCAGGCTCTTGCTGTGTAACCTTGGAAAAGTCACCTAAGCCTCCTTCATTTGTCTGTAAAACACTCCCTGAGGGCTTCCTCATTCCCTGGCACAGCTCTAGGGAGCGCACTACCAGGCACGGTGCTGGCTCCAGTCTCTGCCCTTAGGAGCTCACGGTCCAGCAGAGACGGCCACTGTACAAACAGCTGTGTTTGTTCCGTGGGATGGGTGTTAACAGGGAGTGAGGCAGTGTTAACGTGGATGAGCGAAGAGAGAGATTCTTAACTGTTGGATCAGCAGTGACGCCAATGTTTTAAAGGATGGCCCATTCTGTGCGGACCGCACTTTACAGTTTATAAAGTGGATCAGCAGGGTCTTGGCAGGAAACAGATGGCACACTCAGTGGGGTAACCTAGGCGAGCTTAAGAATGGGATCCTTACAAAGGCGACCGCGGGGAAGGGAAAGTGGCAGGGATGATTCAGAAGCTGTGGGGTAGCAACAGCAGGGACGCTGTCTATCCCTGGGCCTGAAGGGGTCACGGGAGGGACTGACACCAGATCCTGGAGAGCCACAGCTGCTGCTCTGGGGAAAGCTACCCAATAGCAGAGGAGGCGTTTAGGAGGACAACCCAGCCACTGCCAACCTAGAGCCAGGCAGGGGGGAGGCAGAGAGGAAGAACATCTCAACCTCACTCCCCTCCTGCCCTCCAATCTCCTGACACGGCCTCCCAGTGACCAAAACATACTAGAAGCCAGAGAGCAACCTGCTGACACTTCCCATGTGAGTCAGCTACTGGAGTTGAACCGCCAAAGGAGAAGGATCAAGGGGATCCAGAGGCATGTGCAGCAATGTCCAGAATAAAAGGCACCACCCCTCACCTTCTCATTTCATCCCTATAGCAGTCTCACAAGACAGATTTTATTATCCACCTTTATACAAGAGGAAGCTGTGGTTCAGAGAGGTATGGCGATTTTCCCAAAATCACACAGCAGGAGGACATGAGAAGGGAGAAAGGATGCATCCAGGATTGAAATCATGGTTTCCTGAGTCTCTGAGCTCCAAGCTTTATAGTTAGGAGGATCTGGGTTCAAATACCAGCTCCTCCACTTAATACTTCCTGACCTTGTGTATCTCTGTAAAATGGGGTTAGGGATTCTCGTACCAGGGAGGTTACTGGATCAGGTGAGGGGAGTGTGGGGCCCTTGCCGGGTGGAGAGTGAGCTGACTCAGGCAGACACTTGCCCCCACTCTGCACCAGACAGTTATTAACCAGAGCATCAGACTCTGCATTAGGCATGGGGCAATTTGTCCGCCTCCTCCTCCACCTGCAAGATCGACCTCCATGCTCAGCGGCCTCATTGAGATTCAGGTCCTCAGCTCCGGGACTCCATCCCAGTGTCTGGTCAATAGCTTATATTTTTAATTTGTCAATAATCAGTCAGGACCTTGGCCAGTGCCCCGCAGAGGGCTCAGCAAGATCACTCAGCCAGTGCATTGAGGGGCAGGGGGGGGGGGGGGGAGGGCAGTGTGCATGGAGGGGGAAACAGACTCTGAGCAATGCTAACAAACTCAGGCAGGGAACTGGGGGACTACTGGGTACCCATAGCATCCTGACTTCCAGGCCATGGCTTGGGTGTCAGGAGACCTAGGGAAAAATGGATAAGTACACAGGACTGCAGTCAGCCAAACCTGGTTCAAGTCCAGCACCACCCCTTTAAAAGTAGGTGGTCTTGACCCATCGACTGAACCTCTCAGAGCCTCAATTTCCTCATCTGTCAAGTGGCTTCCATAATAACAACACGTAACTCATAGGGCTGTAGAACGGTCAAGCAAGTTAGAACAAAGAGCCTGGAACAGTGCCCAATGCACAGCGAACCCATTACACACGTTTGCTATTGTGACTTTTTTTTAAGTCGAGCAGGAGAAATCATTCATAAGTAAAGAGTGATCATTAGTGCACTTACAGATTCCCAATACAGATGAGGAACCTGACACTCACAGAGGGGAAGTGATCAGCCCAATTTTACAGATGAGGAAACTGAGGCTCAGAGAAGTCAACTCATTTGTCCAAGGTCACACAGCTGGGATGTGGTGGAGTCAGGCCTCCAAACCTGGGGAGTCTAACCCCAGGTCCCATGATTCTAATCACCAGGTGAAATAGATTCTACAACCTAAGTATCCAAAACAAAGAGGGGGAAATGCCCCCTTACCTCCTTCCCTTTGTTCTTGGCAATTTTTGGGAACAAGTGCATTGCTTCCTTTTCTCTCTGACAGGCAGACACTGGGTGCCCACAAGAGGCTGGGACAGTGAAAATAGGAGGAAATCTGTATTCCTCATGAGTCTTACCCATTCTGTCCCTAAAAAACATCTCAGGTCTTACCTGTCCTGTGCCCCTGACAATGAAAAAGTCCAGGAGAGGCCATGGGAGCTGGAACAAAAGTGGCTGAAGCATATGTTGCCCCCAGAAAGACAGGGCCCATCTCAAAATAAAGGGCAGTTAGCATTAGATGCAGGGCATGAACACAGGTCACCCAGGGCCCGTCCCTGGCATCTGTTGGACATCTGTGTCTGCCTGCCTGGTCCTCTGCCTCTAACATCATGAGTGCCCGGTCCTTGATATGTCATGGCACCTCTTCTTGCAGACTTCATGGTAAGACTCCACAGAACAGGACCAGCCCCTGTCATCATCCCACAGTCCTGACCAAAGAACCCCACACAAGGCTGGGTCCCACCTATGGGGATAACAATGGAACCAGTAGTGTGCTGGACCCTGATTCTGGACATCTGTCTTCCCCACTTCTTAGAGATGCTGTCCAAGTGAATACCCAGCTCCCAGTCTCCCACCTGTATTATTTGCTGGGTTGGAGAATTCTCTAAAACCACCGGGGTAGACACTCCAACACTAAGTGTGTTGTCGAGCAGGCTCATGAGATACATGTACTCCCATAGCTTTCCCCCCTGAAGCCTTCGGGACCCACAGAGCCCTGGAGATTTCTTTATATCTTCTTTCTGCCAGGCTTCTCTGTCTCCAGAGAACCTACCCCCTGAGTCTGCATCTATTGAAATATGCTTTTACGCCAGAAAACTCCCCAGACATCATTAGAATCCTCCACAGGTAGAATTCAAAAGCTGTCAAATGCCCTCAGAGAATCCCTGAGCTCCTGGGACATCCTGCAAAGTACCAATCACAGGCGGGATCTCAGAGAGCCACCAGGACACTAGTTCTTCAGGAGCCTCAGTGGTCACCTGGCCCAACCTCCTTCCCATTGAACAGAGGGGAAACTGAAGTTTGGAGACGGGGAGCGGCTTGCTCAGAGATGCACAGACTGCTGGTGCAGAGCTGGGATCCTGTCCTCTATGCCTGACACCCTTCACCTCCATGCAGGTGCTGGGAACTATGGGTGGGCCAGAGAAAACCCAAGGGAAAAATACTTTCTCAAGAGTCTCCTAATGGGATCATCTTCTCAGACTGTAGTGGATGGAATAAGGAACATGAGTTTTGTCCATGATTTGCTATTAGCTTGCAGTGTGGACCCACAAAAGCCACTTCCCTCTAGTTACCACATCTATAATGGGTTATAACAAGTCACTGAAATAATCAGGAGGATAAAGCATCACCATCATCATCGTCATCACTATCATCACCTTTTCCTCCTCCTCCTCCTCCTCCTCCTCCGCCTCCTCCCCCTCGTCCTCCTCTTCCTCCTCCTTCTGCTCCTTTTTCTCATTTGTTAAGCATTTACACCACACTCAAGACTTACTTCAAAAAAAGTTTGTAAGAAGCTTAGGAGGAAGGCCCTATTACCTTATTTTCCAGACGATGAAACTGAGTGTTGGAAAGATTTATTGGCTTGTCCTTGCTAACCATAAAGCCCCCAGAGAGGCAACCAGCATTTGGACCTGGACAGTCAGAGAGCAGAGTTGGCAGCCTTAACCCCTGCCTGACCCTCCTCCCACACAGGAAGTCTTGGCCACTGACGAGACCCTTCAAAGGATGGCGATGATTCTTCCCACTGATGTGCTTATTGGTTTCACAATTCAGAGAAGTCACATTTGTACCCAAGCATGAAGCATTCGGTAGGTATCCCAGGAGGGCCAGCTTTAATTCATCCTGCCTCTCCCTCACTGGGACAGAGGACAGCAGGTGGGTTTGCTGAGGAGCACTCAGATGTGAAATGGGTCAGAGAACAAATGAGGAAGGGGAATTTAACGTGTTTGGGTTCTTCCATGGCTGAGGGTCATCCATGCGGGAAGTGAGTTGAGTCTAAAGATTTCCCATGGGGCTGGGGTGTCGGCTGGCTTTATGACAGGGAGACCCCTGGGCAGGGAGGTGGGGGAGGCATTGCTAAGCCTTTGTACCAGCACATGGTCCCTTCCAAGTTTTTCACCACTCAAAGTGTCTGTCCCACTGGCAGTATGACCATATCACCTCTCTTTTGGACCCCATTTTTTCTATCAGTACAAGGTCACAGGCTGATTAGCAATAGGGTTTCTGGGTAGAGGGCGTCTCTGTCCAGAGTGCTGAAATGAGAGGGGGTGCACTCTGGCCCAAGGCTGGTACATACACTGGGTTCTCTCTCCCTCACCCTCACATAGACTGCTTTTCCCATAAAAGACATTTTTCTCTTGTTTCCTTTCTATTTTTTCTCTCTCTCCCTAGCTCCCCCACCTCTCTTTCCATAGATCAATTCCTTCCTTCCTCTCTCTCTATTTCTCTCCATTTCTCCCTTTATCTTTTTCTCCATCTTTCCCCCATCATTTTCCCCTCTCTACTTTTCTTTCTTGCCTTCTGTTTCTCTCCATCTCGCTTTCTTCCTCCTTGTATTCTCCCCTCTTTCCTTGCCCCAATCTCCATTTTCTCAGCTGCTCCCCCAGGACCCTGGGCTTGACTTTCTTCCCCAGCCAGCCCCTCTCCTTCCAGCCACCTCCCTAAAGGCAAACACTCCATCCCAAGTTCTCCTCTTCTTCCCTCACCTAACCCCTTAGAGATGTCCAGCTTCTCCCTGTGATGACCCATTTGGGGATTCAGAACCAGAGATCTTCCTTCTTTTCAATCTCCCACTGCAGAGGGGAACATCTTCCAAAATGGGGACACTTTCCTCAAATCAAAACACCTCACCTATCAAAAAGCACCTACTGTGTGCTACATTCTGGGAAACAACATGAATGAAAGTAGTCTGATCTCTTCCCCCTTCCTTATGTTAAGGAGACAGAAAGCAAGCAAAGAATTTAGACACTGATTTTAGTTTTTTGACATCAAGACGATAGCCAAAGTTTGGGCATGGAAGGTGACTTGGGGTGGAATGGGACTGCATTATGTTGAGAGATCAAGGAAAGTATCTCTGAAGAACTGGCATTGAAACTACAACCTGAATGATGATATAGCCATGCAAAGGGCCCATAGAAAAAGATTTGAAGTAGAGGGCACAGTAAGTGCAAAGGCCCTGAAGCTGGAAAGAATTTGATATAGTCAAATAACAGAAAAAAGTTTTGTGTGGCCATAATGGGGAGAACAAGGCAGAGCAGATCATGAGATGAGGTCAGTGCCTCTGACCCAGACTCTGAATGTCCTTAGAGGCTTTGGAACAGAGATTGTCTTTTATTTTTTATGTCATAGGCTGAAGCATGCCTGTCGTTTGATTCCTTCCAGGTGTAGTGAGGTGGGGAAGAGTGGACATGAGGGCACAGACTATTTAATAGGTGGTGCCTTAGCTTTAGAAGTTCTTTAAAAGCTTGGATCTTGCTCTTTCTCCTTCCCACCTCCACCCCACCAAGGCACTTCTAACTCACCTAGCCCCCTGCACGGAACCCAAATTGAAGGCCCTGCTGTGGGAATGGCAGCTACTGCCATTACCACCACCATCATCACAATCAGCATCATTTCTAAGTGACTCCAACTGATGTAAGGATGAAAGCAAGACAAGGATTAAAACATCCTTATAGGTCTATTTCAAGATTTTTAGCATGGGTGTCAGGACAAAGGGATTAATCCCATAAGCATTTATGGAATGCCTATTGTATGCAATACAGAAATAAACAGACCCCTGGAGTGGCCAATATGAACACTAATATCAAGAACTGCCAACATTTATTGGGCATTTGCTAGGGACCAGTCCCCTTGCTAAGGGCTTTACATGAATTATCTCCTTACATCCTTACAACAATACCACGAGCCTTTTCATTTTTCAGGTAAGGAAATCAAGGCAGAGAGAGTTGAAGCAATTCATTAAATGAATTAAAATCTGTCTATTCCTCCCTATCCTTGAGTCATTTATTGCCTGCTTCGCTTCTCCCCTAGTCCCCCACAACTCTGTACTAATGGGCTAGTGTGTTACCTTAGAGATAGCATATAGTTCATTCTGCAGGCTGAGATCAGAGTTTGTCCAAATAAGTCTAGTCATGGCACTTATGGCCTACTGGTACTTGGCTACTCTAAAATTGTTTCTTTACGTGAAATGAAGAGAGAAAGAAAGAAAGAAAGAAACGATAAAGGGATGGAGGGAGAAAGAAAGAAAGAGAGAGAGAAAGATGGAGGGAGGGAGGAAGAGGGGAAGGAAGGAAGGAAGGAAGGAAGGAAGGAAGGAGAAAAGAAAGAAGAGAGAGGAAAGGAAAGGAAAGGAAAGGAAAGGAAAGGAAAGGAAAGGGGGAAGAAAGAGAGGAAGGATAATTGCTCAACAAATGGCAAGTAGCATGGTTGTAATCACAGTTTTAAAATTCATATCCATGTTAGCAGTGGCCTTTATGGGTATCTTCTTAAGCCCAAGGAATGGCCTAATTAATAGTGGAACTTTAGGTACATTGTCAAGAAGAGGGGGTAGTATATTTTTGAGTGAAAGACTGGGAGTAGTGGCTTACCCAGAGGTGGAAGGTTTTAATGGGGACAAACTGTCCCTCTGCCCTCAGACAAGTGTCTGTCCCTCTCCTTAGGGAGCCCAGAAGGGAACTTCTGCACCCCACCCCCCAGCACTGACAATCCCCCCGCAAAGACCCTGCCTCAGAGCCACAAGCTATTTCACTTCTTCAATGCATGACTAATAAGCACTTCATCGAAGGCAATATTCAATCGTGCTGTGGAATTAAAGGAGTAGGCTCACGTGCTATATATCACCCCAGGAGCTCTTACCAGCAGGAGATCAATAATCCAGCGATAGACATTTCATAATTAAAAGACGACGAAGAAGAAGACGATGAGGAGGAAGAAAGACAAGGGCCCTAGCAGATGGCCCTGCATTTTTCTTGGCTTTTTGGTTCCCAAGGCTTTGGGGGACTTGCCAGAACAATGAGTCCTGGTTGGAGCCATCCCAAAAGGCTGGCTGGAAGGGGGCTTCGGTAGAGTCATGTGGCCTGTCCCCCGCCTCGAGGCTGGCTGGGGATAAGTGCTGCCATTTTTAGACTTACTGAAGTGCCTTTTAATATCCCTCCAGGTTGCCTTTCTGCATAATCCCAAACCGGCTGGAGCAGGTAGGTTCCTGTTCTCTTCCCAGGTTCCATATCTCCATCTTTAAGTCAAGCTTACAGGTTTTCCTCTGGGAAAATTTCCACTTCAGGGTCATTGGGTTCAGGTGGAATGAATGTGGCCTCCACAATCCAGAGATGGTCCTGAAGATCACATCGGGCCAATAAAAATGCCTCATTCATTCTCAAGGCCATGATTGACTAATGGATGCCAATGTAACCCAAGCTAAGCCAGTCGGGGTCAATTCTGGGACTACCTTTGGAGCTGCCCCTCTCCTAGCTGGGGTTTCCTGGCTTGAACAACTGAACCCTAAAGCTATGGGGAGACTATCTTGTCATCATGGAGAAATAGACTTTTCCTGGTAACATTGGTAGACGTCTGAATTCAGCCTCCCGGCAATCGAGGTTCGACTTTCAGTTGATGAGAACGCATGAGTTCCCATTTTGCCTAAACTAGTTTGAATGGAATTTTCATCTCTGCAAATTAAAAGGTCCAGGCAAGTCCACTAGGTTTCTTCTTGTCTGTTTGTTTGATCCACCCATCCAAAAACATGCGTAGTTTAAGGTCAAAAAAAAAAAAAAAACAAACCAGCTGTAGTTAAATTCACAGTCCAACTATGTACTAGCAGTGTAATCTGGGGGGAAGTGCCTAAGCTTTTTTTTTTTTTTAACATTTATTTATTTTTGATAGAGTGAGCAGAGAAGGGGCACAGAGAGTGGGGGACAGAGGATCTGAAGTGGGGTCTGTCTGCACTGCCAGCAGAGAGCCCCGCATGGGGCTCACAAACCCGTGAGATCGTGACCTGAGCGGAAGTTGGACTCTTAACTGACTAAGCCACCCAGGCGCCCCTGCCTAAGCCTTTTGAAACTCAGTTTCTTCAGCTGTAAAATGGATATGGTACCACCCTCAAAGGGGTCATTGTGAAGATTACATAAGATAGTAACTAATTCCCAGGGAGCATGAAATGTGGCTTAATCTGTCTCTTACCTTGGAGTTTCACCCTGCCTAAAAAAACAAGTGAAGCTGTCCTTCAGAGACCCACCACTTGCTATCACCATCATCTACAGGAGCAAACCAGACCTGGTAGAATGCTCTTTTGTAGGAACGAAGATGTGTGACAGCATCACTTGGACCATAGCAGCCAAACAAACATTCATAAAGCTTAACTGAGGGCAGCATTTCTCTTCAAATGCAGAATGAGCAGAAGGTGATAACGATGCTTTGAAGATCACACATCATTGGTTGCACATCCAAATGGCACCGTCCACTTTATCCGTATTGTCTTATGCCACTGTCACAGTTCTCTGAGGAAGCTGAGGCTCAGAGGGGGGCAGCGATTGGCCAACGGTCACACAGCCCGCAAGCCTGAGTCCAGAGTCCGGACACCAAAGTGCTATGCTTTGTCAGTTCCCCCAAAATAATGCCTCCCAACAGGGATATGTGTGCCAGGCACTGGGCAAGCCTCTCTGCACAGCTTCCTATCGAACCTTCTTAAGAGCCTTTTGAGAAAAGCTTGGGACCCATTTTAAGGTAAAAAGCAGCAGTGAAGTATGCTTAAAGAGGGAAACAAAGATCTCACTGCTCAATTCGGTGTGGCCTACAGTCTTTCTGTTGTATGTATTTTACCACAATTAAAAAAATAGTAAAAAGAAATTATCTTTAAAGCACATACGCACGTATCCTTTGACCCATATCCTCAAGCTGGAAATGACCTGCGGGTCCCCCAGTGTGGTTCAGATTTTAAAATAAGGCATTATGTATAAGAAACTTCAATTATTTTTTTAAAAAAGGAAGTAGAACTCTTTGTGGTCATTGTAAAGGTATCTAAATATAATAGTAAGTGAGACAAAATGCAGAACAACAACGAGGCAAAACAAAAAACCCAGTGGCAAAAACCCCTCCACTGCCCATCCCCTCCTCCCTTTCCACTTCACCTCTGCAACTCTCCACCACGCTCCCCGCCCTAGGAGCTTTCCCCCTCCCTGCCCCAGCTTTGGAGCCTTTGTTCATCCACCCCTTCTTCTGGGAATGCCACATCCATGAACAAGATCCCAGTGAGCCTCCGTGGCAACTTCTCTCTCATCTGGGCTTGCTGGGTTCTCCAAGGGCAGAGACTGTGTGCCCAGCACCCAGCCCCCTCTGGCACACAGGAGGGACACAGCAGACATGCGTTGGATGTCCAGTGGTGTGGGTGGTGGGGACTGTGACCAGAGCCAGTCCCTGACCTTGAGTCCTTTTCTCGTCTTTCCCCAACCCTGTTGAGTTCATGTGGGGTCAGGGGCCTCTGGGGACAGAAGTGACATTTTTTAGACACCTCCTTGGTTCCAGGTCTCCAAGCTGCCTTTTCACTTATGTATGTTTTCTCTTCATTTTTACTTTTGTCCTTTATCATCCCATTTTACGTATAAGAAAACTGAAGCTGTGGGCAAACGGACTCGGTCAAAGTTACCAGCTGCTTGTTGCTGGGTTTAGGGGACAAGCCTAGGTGGGAAGGAGAGTGCAATGGAGAGGTTGGCATACCCAGGACCGCATCATCGCGCCCCGTCGCGTTTCAACGTAGTCCTCCAACGTAGCCGTGGAGGCGATCTTACTCCCGATCTATAATGTGTCGCTCACGCTGCCCCCGCGAACGAGGACCGGCCACTGGCAAAGTGACCCATGGCCAGCTCTTCATTCACCACTGAAAGGGACGTTCGTTTGCTAAGAAGCCCACGGGCTGGCCAGAGAGCTGTCACCCTGTGACAATATAGACAGAGTCCGTGCCACCACCTCGTAAAGCCCCAGCGTACACACACGGGAGAGCAAGCCCACCCTCTCTCGCGGAGAGAATAAGTGTAAGGAATTAAGAAGACTGATTAAACAGACAGATGTTTTCAGTCGGCAATAGAAGTGTCAACATGATCCTAATTAATGAGTGTGTTAATGGCTGTTCTCTGTTTGAAGACAATAGTCGCCGCCTTCGAGATGTATCCACAATGACTCACAGGGCACACGCGTAGATGCCCGAGCGGAGCCTGCGTGGGGCGGGGGTACGAGCCGTGTGCTCACCCAAGGGATACACAGTGGCACAGCCTCGGGCACAGGGAGGTGCGCCGACCCCGCGGGGAACAGGCTCAGGGCACAGAGGACCCTGGGGCACACGGGCAGGTGCGGTTCCACCGTGCACACACACACAAGGCACGCACAAGGCACACCAGGACACACACTCAGGAAACACGGTACCTACACCTCCCGCACCGGCCCCCCAACACTCAAGGCACACGGAGCACGCACACCACCCGGACGACACCCAGGCAAAACGCACACCACAGACACCGAGCTCACAGGATACCCACACCACGCTCGCCCAATGCACACGCAACGTACACACGTGTCACACACCTCTGCACGCCACACATGTGCTCAACATGAGTACACCCCACGCACAGCACCCCGTAACACACACACACACAACACGTGCAATCCCACAATACAGCTCATGGTGCACAGAGCACTAGCCTTACGCACTTAGCACACACACTCAAACACACGTTTAGTACCAATAATCAAGATGCTCACTGTGTGTTCACCTCATATGCTAGACTGTATACTAAGACATAAAAACACAGAAATGAAAGGGGTGAGTCTCTTTTCTCCAGGATATCCCAGGCCTCCAGAGAAGCACAAGTACTGCCCTGTGAGGCGCGTCAAGAGGATCTCTCAACATCATTTACTTGCTTGTGTTTCCGCGAGGAAAAGATGTGGGAAAGACTTGCTACACAGAACAAGTGCTGAACAGTATGGAGTTGGGCTGTAGCCACTCAGTGGCCTTTTTCATAAAGACACCAAGGAAAATCCATTCTGTAACTCTTACCATAGTTTTTTTTAGCAGTGGTATTTTTATTTATCTCAGAGGATCTGGGGAGTGTGTAACTAAACATGTCTCCCTTTTTACCCTGGCTCCTAGGAAGCTCAGTGCTAAAATGTTGATCCGTATACTGTAGGAGTGTTGATTTTCACAGTACAAATTTCTGAGTGTTCTAACCGATGCTATTTCATGTTTTTACAGGTGTTTTTCTTTCATTCTATTCTTAAAATACACTTTTAAATGACAAATCTCTTCCTGAAACAATATGGGGATAGAAATATGGGGAAGAAAGATCGATTTGAGTTAGGTAGATTTATTAGGGCAGGAGAGCTGCTGTAAGAAAGAACCTCCAGTTCTCAATGGCTCAGCACAACAAAAGTTTATTTCTTGCTCAGAGCACAGTCTAGTGTGGGTTTTCAGGACGTGTGCCATTGCTCCCTACAGTCATTCAGGGACCCGGGATTCCTTCCATCCAGTAGCATTTAAAGTATAAAGGGGAAAAGCCAGGATCACTGGAGTAGCTGTATCTTTAACCTGACACAAGTAAGACCTCCAAGGCTGTGTCCAGAGGAGGGAGAGGTGGCCTCTGATGGGAAGGAAAGAAAAGACCCCAGAGAAGAGTCAGTCTCTGAGCTGGGCACTAAGGGCAAATCAAACCCGGGTCTGCAGAGAAGGTGAAAGGCAGAGGGACAGACAGACCCATCTGGACAAATTTACAGAGGTGAGAAATGGTGGGGACCACCATTGTGAAGACCAGCGAGGAGCTCCTTCTGGACCAAGAGTGGGAAGCAAGATGGAGGTGGTGGGCTTTGATGGTCGAAAGGAAAGCAGAGCCTGGCCCAAGAGAGCCTTGAGTGTCAGACACAAAAAGTATCTCTTTATGCCACGACCGTTAAATTACCCAACACTGACTGGGTGCTGGGAAACGCTGCACGGTGCTTCCTTGAGATTATCTTATCAATTTTCAGAGCAACGCTATATGGCGAAGCCCTCCAGCGACCTGCATTTTACAGGAGTGGACACTAAGGCGCAGAGAGGTTAAGTGACTTACCTGAGTTCACACAGAGAAAATGGCACCATCAGAGGCGGAAATGGTCGGTGCACTTCCTTAGCAGCTATCCTCTGGGGTCTCTGGAACAGGGACTCTGTCCTGTGTTGTGGTCATCATGGTGGCAGGCTCAGCTGGATGGGATATCAGAGGGCAGTCTGACAGGGGTCACCAGCCCAAGTCTCAGAGCCAGCCATGGTTCAATAGCTCAATAGCTCACCCAGCCCTGGGTGAGGCCGTTAGACTTAGAGCCTCTCTTTTCCAACCTGTAAAAGGGGGTCATATGCTTCCATTCCAGGGTGGCAACATGTATGTCATTTATCCCAATGCCTAGCACGTCGCGAGGGCCACATACACAGCAGCCATTATTATTATCATTGCTGTTGCTGTTTTTGGTTGTTTTTAAAGGGACAGAGGAGCTGGGGAACAGGCTGCTATACCCGCCAAGAGACAAGTAATTTGGGAATGCTCTAGCAGAGGCCGTGGAGAGGGACAGCTGTGAGGGAGATTAAGGAAATTCACGCGGAATATATGCACGTCTGGCACGTATGGTGCTTTGGCAAGGACAGAAGCGGGACGGACGCACTCCTCCCCAGAAAGATGTGAACGGCATTTGGCTTCCCTTGCTGTTCAAGCCGGGAGCAGTCCTGCGTGCGTGTCTGTGTGTTTCATGCAAATGCGGGCGCGTGTAGATGTAGATGGCACGGGCCTCGGAGACACAGGGGCGGGTGGAGAACAAAGAGCGGGGCAGGTTCTCCTGCGAGGAAACCCGGTGGATGGGGGGTCCTGGGGGCTAGACTGTGGGCCTAAGTTCTCTTCTACTTGGGGCCTGACGTGAGCACTTGGCCTCCGAGAGCGTGTCTCCAAAATGGGGCTGAGATCACTTCACCCACCTTGACTCCAGGGCTGGACTACATCTCCTTTTGAGGTCCCTTGTGGCTCCAAGATCCCAGGCCAACGAGAGGGGAAGGTGGGTCCAAACACGGGAGGGTGAACAACTCTGAAGTTCTAAGACGGTATCTTGGCTCCTCAAAGTCAGGGGAGGTAAGAGAGAAGAAGGGTCGCTAGAGGTGAAGATATCCAGGGGAGAGAAAGAAGGAATCGGAGAAACTTAACAGAAGACCATGGGGGGAGGCAAGGGGGAAAATAGTTTCAAACAGAGAGGGAGGCAAACCATAAGAGACTCTTAAATACAGAGAACAAACTGAGGGCTGATGGGGGAGCCGGGGAGAGGGGAAAATGGGTGATGGGCATTGAGGAGGGCACCTGTGGGGATGAGCACTGGGTGTTGTATGGAAGCGATGAATCACGGGAATCTACCCCCAAAACCAAGAGCACACTGTATATACACTGTGTGTTAGCCAATTTGACATTAAATTCTATATAAGGGGGAAAAAAGGAACTCCAGAAAATGTTTAGAAAAAAATCCAGAGCAGGGGCCATCCCTGAGAGGGCTCTTCTTTTAGATCATGAGCAACACACCCCCTGTCACCATGCAGCTCCCTGAGGTCTCCTGCCTGAGTCTCCTTTGTCCCCACTGACCCCCTCTCCCCGCTTTATTAGTCGTATTCAGCAGAAGTGATCAGAGGACAATTGGAGAGGGGCCAGAAGCAGCACCACCTCCCAGGACTCTCCTCTGGAGAAGGGAACCCCTGTTTTAAGTCCTTTAATGGTCCCAAAATGAACGACCAACATCAAAACTCAGGGAAACTGACTTGGAGGCTGAACACCGAGGTGAAAAAACAGCCTGGACTCCCCAACATCAGCCTGGCTTGGATGGCGAGTCCTGGGTTCAGCTCACGCAGGTCACATGTCCTCAGACAGGAGACTTTGTTTCTTGGGGCCTCAACTTCCCCACCTGTGAAACGGAGCCAGTGATAGAACCTGCCTCCTGGGATAGATGTGAGGATCCACAGCCATGACTCTTGTCGAGTGCCTGCCTCTGTGTGTGGCATCGAGCAGGGGTCCTCCACCTGTCATTTACTGCCTCCTTTTTGGGGTGATGGGGGACGCGGTCTCATTCAGCCCTCTTTGGCCATGCCTTCATGCTTACAGAAAGTCCTTCCTTCCTTTAACCAAACACACCCAAACATGTTTTTCTCCCCCAAAACATTAGTCTCCAGCTGCCTCTCCACTTATGTAATGATTTAGGAGAAGATCAAAATAAAACGTGGGAAGCTGTAGGCTGTGATACTATTTTTTTCCCCTTAGTACACTTTGATTATGTGTAAACAGCACATTGCAAATTATTTCCTCTTTCTTTGTCAAGTCCTCAAGCCACCTCGGGGTCCCTCAGAATAAGTAATTGGCTCTGGGACATTGCGTGACAATGCGCTTTGAGTAGACATTTATCTCCAGGGAGTCTTCCTCCAGCTCATGGCTGTTCCAGGAAAGAGGGTACCGGGTTGGGAGGGGGGGGGGAAGGTCAGAGCCACACAACCTGGGGATCTTTTGTCCCCTCCATGGGGTCTTCTTTGGGGACACGGATGGTGGAGGGATTGTTTGAAGAGCCCAACTGGATTGATCTGGATTGATCCTTGAGGCTCATTTGCTGTCTCAGAATCCCTGAGAACACCTCCTCCCAGAAGCCCTTGGACCTTGAATCCCCAGATTCTATCTCTAGAACTTCATGAAACCCAACAGTATTAGGGGAGCAGGGAGTATGAGCACATATAGCAGCAAATTTCTATCTCCTCTAACCTTGGCATTTTGCAATCGTGGGTTCAAATTTTGGTCCTGCCACTGAAAGAACCACCAGAATGCTGGGTGAGAAATCTAACTTCCCTGTGCCTCTGTTCCTTCACCTTTAAAACGGGCATAGTCACAAAGCTACTGTAGTGGCTATGGGAGCATAAGATCAGGTAGGTAGCAGGGACAGCAGCTTGCCCAGAGTGCCTTTGTCTGACTTAGGAAAAGGCAGGGCAATTAGAAAACATACCCCTTCCTCCAGGTGCATGCAGTCTTACCTAAAGGTGTGCTGAGCAGTTTAAAGATTGAGTTCAGCTCTCCCTTGACCCTGAGGTCAGGAGCTCTTATGCAGTGCACACCCTGCACAAATGTACCTGGCAGCTCTGTGTGTAAAGCAGTCAGTATACACCAGGCTCAAGGTAAGCACTCGATCTCTTGCAGCATCTATGGTCACTACCATCATATACGATCGTTTCAATGATTCTGACTCTTAAAATCCATGATGGGCTAAATACTTTAAAACTTGACTAGCTCTTTAAAAGAAGAAGAATCCAGGTTGGAATCCCTTGACATCATGTCCTGGCCATGCCTCCTTGAAGAAGTTCCTTACCCATCTAAACCTCAGCATCCTCATCTGTAACATTAGAAAACACTAATTCCCACCTGGTGGTAAGGTTTTGGTTGCATAGTAAGTATCAAAAGTACCTGCAATCCAGGGCCTAGAATATGCTAGGTGCTCAGAAAATATTCATCTCCTTTCTGCAAGGAAAAGGCGACCTCTCCCCTATGGCTTTTTCCTGTAGCACAAGCATCCATGGTCAATGTGTTTGGGAGATGAAAACTATATATATATATAACCATTGTAATGACGATGCTGATCATTTTGGGGTATAACCTCCTTGCAGGCAACGAACATCAAGTTTGGAATCAGAAGACGAGGGGCCCAGTCCCTAAGTACCCTCACCCTCAACACATCTCGTGACTTTGGATTAGTCATAGGCTCTCTGAGATTTGGTTTTGTGTTCTATGAAACCGGGGGCAGAGGAGACAAGGGTTATTGAATATTTGGTACACCAGCAGAAACACCTGGAATTCCGAACAAGGCTATGGATACCTACAGTATACAAAGCAGGTTAAAACAGGGATGCTCTGAGTGAGGCAAGGTCAAGGGTAGGGGGCTACCAATTCACCCCACTTCTTCTCGCCCTGCAGTACCCTCTGATGAGGAAGTCCAGGGCTCTGGGAACACAATATGGCAGCCATTGGGCTCACCCCCTTCCTGCTGAAATATTCCAAGACTCTATGCTTGTGCTTTGATATCCACTGTCTTGCCATTCAATTCATCCTGACCTAAAGCATGTGTGTGTGCATGCGTGTGTGTGTGTGTGTGTGCGCATGTGTGTGTGTGTGTGTATGCGTGTACCACAAACAAATGCTCACAAAGAAAGCAAAAAGAAGTTCCACCAGCCATTAAGGGGAAATTACAAATGCATTTTTCTCTGCCTCCGGCACATTAATAAAAGAGATTACAAAACTGGAATTGAGTCAAAGCAGGGCAACCTCACAACAATTGGAAGGCAGGGGCGGGGGGCGGGGGCCGACTGCTTCCTGTACAGTCATCTGATTTCATGGCCGTTCCCATGCTGAGAGAATCTGTCTGCGGCGGCTGCTGGGAGGATGTGGGCTCATGCATTAAACATCAGGGGGACCCTCGCAACGTGCACTGTGGGCCGGGAGAAGGACAGGGTGGGGGGCACGTTTGTGACATGCCCCAGCACAGCAATGCCTGTGGGCAGAGACCTGGAGATTGTTTAATGCAAGCACTGGAAAATCATTGAAAATTGCAGGGTGGAGAGGAGGGAGGGTGTAAAATGCAGAATGTGCAAAGATGTTCTAGTGCCTTGAACATTGGGAGGGCCACCATGGCCACTTCGTCTCAGCAGTCATAGCGAGTGATTGCTATGTGCCATGAGTTCTGGGCTAGATGCTGGGGTGGGTCATTGGAGAAGACTGAATTACTGGCCTTCATCCTTCACACCTCCCTAGGCCCATGCCTTTTGTCATGGGACTTTGCAGCCTTTCCTCCTAGAGGACACATCCCTCAGCATTGACTTTGAGCTTCACCATGTACCTGGCTTTGGCTAGGGTTATGTGAATGGAAGGACCAGGGTGCCACTTCTGGGATGAGACCTTAAGAAACCTTGTGAGTTTCTACTTTTTCTCTCACACCTCTGCCCTCATCATGATAGACACATGCTCTGGCTACACTGCCAGCCCACAGGGGATGGAAGGAAGGTGGAGCTGGGCCAGACAGAGGCTGCGGCTCAGAGCTGTCCCATCTGACTCGCAGAATAAAGCTAGCTGAGAAAGAAACATCTATTATTGTAGGCAACGGGGATTTCACGTCTGCTTGTTAGGCAGCAACAGCTGACTGATACACTTACATATGAAGTCATTCATTTTATTCATATATTCATTCACTCAGGAACCATTTCCTGAGCGTTTGCATGCCAGACATTTTGGAAGGCAATAGGGATATAACGGTTAATAAGAAATCTGCGAAAATGGGCAGAGATTTTGGATTTATTAATTCAAGGGTTGAACATTTCCTATGCACCAGGCATGGAAATAACATGCTGCGATTATGGTGGCAAACACAATATATGTGTATATATTGCATATATATACATATGTGTATGTACATATATATACACACACACACAGCCCCTGCATGTATGAGGTTTATAGGCAGCAGATAAAACAACAAAGCAGAACATTTCCAAAAAGCCTGATGAAGAAGGTTGTCTCTTCCTGTAAACTAGTCACCGTCCAGTGGAAAAGGCAAGAAACTCAGGAGAGCACTGCAATACAAAGTATTAAGGACTAAAATGAGACACACGCATGCAGCTAAGAGGAAGCACTTCGTGCAGCCTGGGGTCGGAGGCAGGGCGAAGGTAGGTGAGGGGAGGATTCTCGGGCAGCAAATATCTGAGCTGAGTGCTGAAGTTCAAACAGATTGCAGGCAAGGAGAGGAAGGGTAGGGGTGGGGCACCAGGCAGAAGGCACAGCGAGAGTAAGGGGAGGAAGGTGGGAAGTTGCACGGTGCCTGAGAGCCAGGATCTGAGGGTACTTTTGAGGGTCCCTGAGAAATAAACGGGAAGAGGGAGAGACAGGGAATGAGGGGCTGAGAGGCACCAGACCATGAAGGAGGCTGGGTGCTAAGCTGAGATGCTTGTACATGACCCAAGGAAGGGAAATAGAGAGCCACAGAAGGGTTGAGCAGGAGAACACTGAACTCGTTGCCACCTGAGGATTTTCGAAAGGTGGAGTGGTGGGGCCGAGACTGGCGGCAAGGAGGCCAGGAAGAGACAGTGACAAACGGCCCCGCCCTGGGAATTACGGAATCAGAGATCATAAAGCTGGGTGTTCTGGGGCCACCGGGCTCCATCCACTCCTTCTGCAAAATCCGGGTCTTAGAACGACGAAATGTCCCCAGCGTCTCACAGCGGGTGAACTTCAGGCTCAGGATTGGAACTGAGATCCTTCTATTCCCAACCCTAAGCTCAGTTCACAGCCCCCCCTCTGTCTCCCCTTTCCCACAAGTCAACTAATAATAATCACTACAAGAGAAACAATATGCTCTGACAGCTGTGGCCTAGGCTCTGAGCTCCACACGTTACGGGTAAAACCTTGCGGGGTCCCCCCAACATTCCGAAGGGTCAGGACGTCCCACGTTACAGATGAGGAGCCTGATGATGAGGAAGTGTGATGCCCAGCCTCAGTGACTGCCTTCGTCAGCTCGGGCTGTTGTGTCAACTACCCTCGATGGGGGTCTGGGGGGTGAGGTTAAATGGCGCGCATGGATCTTTCACAGTTCTGGAGGCTGGGCGTCCAAGTTCAAGGTGCTGGCAGGTTCGGTTCTTGGAGAGGGCTATCTCTTCTCACTCTGTTCCCAGGACCTCTTCTTCGTATGTGCATTGGGGGTGGGGAGGGCACGGAGAGAAGGGGGGGAGGGAGAGGATATCAACATATGAACTTCGCAGGGAGGCAACTGTTCCAGCCATAGCGGTATCCCCGCTGGAGGTGCAGTGCTTCTGCCCGGCACAGTGGTGAAGGCTAAATGGGGTCAGGTGTGTAAGTTGTCCAGCACATGGAAAGCACTCGGCAAATGGAAGTGACATCAAAAATGATCAGCTGATCCCAGTGACCGTGCTAAGGATGAGGAATCAAGCCTGTGCCCTGGACTGGATTCCAGTGTGACCGGGATTTGTTCATGTATTTATTTTTTCATGTGCATTTACTTTTGAGAGGGAGAGAGAGACAGGGTGTGAGCGCGGCAGGGGCAGAGAGAGAGGGAGACACAGAATCCGAAGCAGGCTCCAGGCTCTGAGCTGTCAGCACAGGGCCCAGCGCGGGGCTCAAACTCACGAACCACGGGATCATGACCTGAGCCAAAGTCGGATGCTCAATCGACTGAGCCACCCAGGTGCCCCAGACTTTATTTTTGAGACAGAGAGAGAGAGAGCACAAATAGGGGAAGGGCAGAGAGAGAGGGAGAAAGCATCCCAAGCAGGCTCTGAGTTGTCAGCACAGAGCCTGATACGGGGACTCGATCCCACGACATTGAGATCATGACCTGAGCTGAAATCAAGAGCCAGACGCTTAATCGACTGAGCCACCCAGGCACCCCTCCACTGTGTGACTTGGGATAAAGCACCTAACTCTTTGGGCCTCAGTCTCCCCAGTCTGTCGAATGAAGACTTTAGCCCTGGTGCCCTGGTTCTCAGGGTGTGATCCCTTGGTTGGCAGCGTCAGCCGTCACCCTGAGCGTGTCAGGAAAGTGCATCCCCAAGTACCCCCTCCCCGGACAGACTCAGTCTGCAACTCTGTGAGCAGCACCCAGCCATCGTGTTTAACAGGCCCTCCTGTTCAACTGTGAGAGCCTCTGGTCTAGACGAATAATTTTTCCATGTTTTTAAAGGACATAAATGCTTTCTTCTGACAAAATCGGGAGAAAGCAGGTACATAAAGCAGATAAAAGCAACAGCGAGTGCTAGGTTGGAGCCGAAACCAAGACCCTGTCCCCTCTCCCACCCTTGGCGCCCCACCCTGGAAGCTCCCCGGCCCCCAGTGTGAAGGCCAAGGTTGTGCTAAAGCTCTCTGTCCTGTGTCAGTGCCTCTGCTCCCCTACCTGCCACCCACCCTCCCTCACGGCCACCATCCCCGCGTACATGTTCCGGAAAGTATGGATTTGTTGTGGCCTCGTGAAACCTGGTCTGTTTCTTTCCGTCTTTGTTTTTTTTTTTTAAATAGGTTTCAGCCCGTAATTCAGTTAATTATTTCCCAGAGCACCAGTTCGGTGGCTAAGGCATAGCACGAGGCAGGGGAACACAGACAGGTCCTCGGAAGCCTCTTTCCAGAAAATCTAATTTCATCATTGAGAAATCTTCTGTCTTAAGCAGCCTCCGCCACTGCCATAAATTTACATATTCTATATGCCGCCGCAGGAACCCAGTGGGCCCTATTTGCATAATACCGCTGGAGGGGCTTGCGTTTCTCTTGAACCTGAATGCGGCAGGAAGGAGGAAGCAATTATTAAGCTGTAGACATTGGCAGGGAGAGAGGCCTCAGATGGATTTCAACTCCAAACCTCATTCGCCGTCCAGGCTGCTCATTACCTAAGGCCTGGATCCCAGGCTGATGGTGGATCCGAGGGTCGGGAAAATCAACAAATTGCTGCCTTTGCTTTATGTCTAGAGCCAGGCCGAGGCCAGGTATGAGCGAGCAGCTTTGGTTTTCCAATGTCAATTGTTGGAGCAATCTTTCCCCTGTTCCCACAAATAAACTTGTTTCTTTGGACCGTTTTGTCGGGATGCCTTGGCCAGCACAGCCATCCCTGCCCCTTTCTGGAACAACCCCTCTGAACACCTACAAAGCAGGTCGGTGAGGGTTTTCCCACCTGTCAGAAACGTGTCGTTAAGAAAAGGATCAGCAAAGTCCCAGTTGGAAAATGGCAAGTGGAAATAGGAATTGTCTCATGCCACAGTGGACCTGCTCGACATTTATGCTCTCCACACTAAGGCTGCCTGAGGAGGTGGCTCTTCCCTATACAGTGGTGGGACCATCCTATATACTTGGGCTCAGATTCGCAGGCCAGGGGTCATTTAATGATCGAGGACCCAGAGGTGGCTCTCCATAGTTTCTGGACCTTCCAGAGCTATGACTTAGACCTCCAACTCACTCCATGACCTGTCACTCTCAACCTCAGTAGCCCATGGGTGTGAATGGTCACTTCTGGCTCTGGGGGACGCCATTTTGGTTTTATTCCAGTGACCATGTGGAAGGCTTCCTCAAAGGCCAAGTTTTGAGCACATGGCCATCTTCTAGCAGGACTTTGAACCCAGCCTTCCTGACAGTTTTTGTTTTATTTTGCTTTGTTTCTTTTACTTTGTTTATTTTGTTTTAATTTTATTTAAATCCAAGTTAGTTAACATATAGTGTAATAATGATTTCAGGGATTTAGTGATTCATCACTTACATATAACACCCAGTGCTCATCCCAACAAGTGCCCTCCTTAACGCCCATCACCCATTTAGTCCATCGCCCCACCCAACACCCCTTCAGCAACCCTCAGTTTGTCAAGAGTTAATTACGTCTCTTATGGTTTGCCTCCCTCTCTGTTATTGTCTTATTTTTCCTTCCCTTCCCCTGTGTTCCTCTGTTTGGTTTCTTAAATTCCACACGTGAATGAAATCATACAACCTTTACTTTTGTACAGACTGACTTATTTCCCTTAGCATAATACTTCTAGTTCCATCCACGTTGTTGCAAATGGCAAGATTTCATTCTTTTTGATCGCTGAGTCATATCCCATTGTGTGTGTGTGTGTGTGTGTGTGCGCGCGCGCATACATACCACATCTTCTTTATCCATTCATTCCTAACAACGTTTAAACCAGGTGAATTCATGAAACACCCAGCCAGAAATCCACCTGTCCACTTCTACAGGTAAATACCTTGCTAGATGATTCAGCAAAAGTGCCAGACGCAACCTGATAAATTCACTGACAGAGCAAAACATCATCCTGTAAAATGTGGACAGCTGACCGAGGATGAGCAGTGCTTTACTTCTTATATTTAATACAAGTCTGTGCAACTTTCATTTTTTTCAAACAAACATCTCTTATTTCTGGAGAAGTGGAAATACATTTGAAAATACCAGGTCTATGGGGCGCCTGGGTGGCGCAGTCGGTTAAGCGTCTGACTTCAGCCAGGTCACGATCTCGCGGTCCGTGAGTTCGAGCCCCGCGTCGGGCTCTGGGCTGATGGCTCAGAGCCTGGAGCCTGTTTCCGATTCTGTGTCTCCCTCTCTCTCTGCCCCTCCCCCGTTCATGCTCTGTCTCTCTCTGTCCCAAAAATAAAATAAAACGTTGAAAAAAAAATTTTTTTTAAAAAAAAAGAAAATACCAGGTCTGGGGGTGCCTGGCTGGCTCAGTCAGTGGAGCGTGACTCTCAATCTCGTGGGGTTGTGAGTTTGAGCCCCACGTTGGATGTAGAGATTACTTAAAAACAAAATCTTAAATTAAAAAAAAAAAGACTAGCAGGAATGAGTATTATTAATTAGAAAATACTACATCCACTCCTGATGGCCTTGGTGCTGAAAATTGGTGCAGTTCACTCATCCAGAGATGACCCAGGGTACGAAACATGCACTTCATGCCGATATTTAAACAGTGAGCCAGTTGTTGGAAATTTGAAACAGCAGATTTTTTGCTGAGAAAAAAAAAAATTATGCACTTCCACTGACTAAGGGGTGCCGTCTCCTCAAAAGACCTCAATATTTGATCCTCAGCACAGACTACCTCCTTACAAGAATTCGGAGGGAACTCACTTTTTCCATGACTCCATCCAACACCGAATTATTTCTCTAGGAAAAGGAGATTGCTCCTGATGAGCCAAACTCCGGGCTCTAAATGCACATGTGCTGACTTTTCCAGAGGAAACCATTTTGGCACATAACTGAGAGCAGAGCTTCAGAGCAAGCGATGGTCTTTCAATCTAGAGTTTAGGGTTTAGGTGTGGGTGTGTCCTCTGGCCAGGGCTCATGTTTCCAAGCCTCGGCTTCCCAATCTGTCAAGGGAGGATAATGATAATACCTGCTTCATCATTGTCGTCGGGAGCTCTTAGATGAGATCACGTATAGTAGTGGAGTTGTGGAAGGGGAAAAAAAGGAAAACCAAGTCACAGAGATGGTGCAGGGGGAACCTGAACTCAGCCATGTTTTTTCAGCCGCTGAATTGCATGCTGCTACTTTCCTTCCACAATCTTGGAATGCTGGCGGCAGGTGCTTACAAAAGCCCTATCATACCACTTGGTTCTCTGGGCTGAACTGGGGTAGGAGCTCCTCAAAGGGCAACACTCGCAGGGACGTGGTATTCACTAAACTGGTCACTCCATCTAGAAACAGAGGTCAGTGCTGCTTCCAACCAGCCCTCTTAAAGACCCAACTTGCCTTGCATTGCATAGCGGAGTCCCCTTTGGCTTGCCATGGGATGTGGGCTGTTTGTGGTGAAGGAAGGGAGATGAAGTGATAGGAAAAGCCAATGGACCCAAGAGAAGTGCGGTTTAGAAAAAACTGTGGTCAGACTTTGAGCTGGGTCTGGGTCATCGCATGGCCAGCCCCTCCACTCGAGGGTGCAGCGTGGTTCAGCCACATTTCCGGCTCCCTGTGTTCTTGCAGTGATGTTGCAGCCTCTGAGGGCGGATCCTGGTGACACAAGCAAGGGGTGCCCACACGAGGCACAGCATGCAGAAAGTGGAGGACCGTTACGTCACAAGAGCTCACCTAATCAAGAGCCAGCAGCTCTTTGCAAGAAGCTCCAATAGCTGAACATGCACCAACCTGATGACCCAGAGATCCCGTGGCCAAATACACCCCCATGAAAACAAAAAGTGAAGACAGATGTGCACCGAAAGATGCGTGCGTGCATGTTCACGGCCCTCTTTGTGATACCCTAAAACAGAAGTACCCAAATCTTCATCAACGCTGTAACCAAGAAACGGTGCCATACTCCCAGCAAGGTGTGCCATAGAACAGGATTGGCCACATCCAGCCCACAGTCATATCTGGCCACTCCCTGCTATGTAAAGATTCACTGGGACACAGCCACATCCATTCATTCCACATCGCCTATGCCAGCTTTTGCCTTACAACAGCAAAGACGAGCAGTTATGAGATAGTATAGCCAGCAGAGCCCAAACTATTTACTATCTGGCCCTTTCCAGAATGAAATTTGCCAACCCCTGCTATATAAAAATGAAAATAAACAGTTATAACTTCCCTGGGAGATGTGGATGATTTTCACAAACATAATATTGTGCGAAAGAAGCCAGACACAAATGAGTACCTGTTGCACGATTGCATTTGCATCGAGTGCAAAGACAGGCAGGGCTTTCCATGCTGCTGGAGAGAGGGTGACAGTTACCCAGTGAGGATAGTACCTGAACGGAGCCCGTGGGAGCTGATGGGCACTGGACACGCTCAGCTGACTCTCGATCCGGGTGGTGGCGCCACGGGCGTTCCTTTTGCGAACATTCAGGAAGATGCACAGGGATGCTGCGTATGCTCTTCTGCATGTGTGTCGTTTGTCGATAAAAATTTTAAAATAAATAAAAAAAAAAGAAACAGTGGGCGTATGTAGGGATGCCAAGTATTTTCCCAATGTATTTCCTGGACAGAAAGCTCAAATAACAGATTGTCAAGTTAGAAAACAGATAACTTTAACTTTTACACATGAGCACACATTTCTTCATTCACTCTACAAATGTTTATTGATCACTCACCATGTGCCAGGTGCTGGGAATTCAGCAGTGCGCGAGACAAACACAGCCCCCGCCTTCTCGGTGTTTGCAATCACACTCTTGCGTGCCCACAGAGCCTCACGCGCGCAGGCACTGACACCCTCCAACACGGATCTGCACAGGCGTGCACTCAGGACATGCACGGGCAGGTCAAGTTGTTCTCACACAAGTCCTTTTCCAGATTTTGCTAGCCCTTCCTCCCGTGGCTACCAAAACCCCCACCTCTTATCTCCCTCAGACACAGAGGTTGATGGATGGAGCTCAGTTCACTCATCACCCAGAAGGGCCTTAGGTCTGTGCAGACCGAGACTCTACAGTGTGCATCCCAAAGTGGGATGGGTCAGACAGGCTGGTTTCCTCAGGTCACTTCTGGCTTGGGAGACACCTGGGGGCCAAAGGGAGACCCAAGGCTAAGGGAGTGAGTGACCTTGAACCCAAGGATGCTTTCTGATGTTCCTTCAATTTCTGCTAAGCCTCCCTCTCTCACCGTGGATGCCTGCCACCTACAGAGCGAGGTCACCAAAGCCTTGGGTCCTAGTGGCCAGTTTTCCCGCGTGTGGTGAGTGAGGCGTGCGAGGCTATATATTTGTATCACATATGCTTGAAAGAATGTCGGAATGACAGAGCTGGAAGCTCATGGGCCCAGTGGAAGTCTCAAGGCGAGAGGAGCTGACTCGGGTTTCCACACTCTAGCAAGGCTGGGGCTACCAGATTCCAGCCAGGAGCCCATCCCCTACCCCAGGTGAATGCGTCAGTTCTGAGGCGCCCACACTGCAAGGGGATGGCTGGTTCCCCAAATAAGAACCTCATAACTCAGACACACCCAGCTCCTCACTCTGGAAACACTTGCTGGGTGACCTGGCCCCTGCCCACCTCTCCAACCTCCTCCACTGCCATCCTCCTCTGGCCTCCATTCTTGTCCCCCCACATCCCATCGAGGCCCTATGCACATGCTGTTCCCTATATTGGGAGCACCTTTCCCCCTGTGTTCACTAAGTTGGCTCCTTTCTTAAAAGTTTACACTTTATTTTGTTTAATGTTTATTTATTTTGAGAGAGAGAGAGAGAGAGAGAGAGAGAGAGAGAGAGAATCCCAAGCAGGCTCCACAGTGAAGCAGGGCTTGATTCCATGAACCATGAGATCATGACCTGAGCTGAAGTCAAGAGCCAAATGCTTAATTGACTGAGCTACCCAGGTGCCCCCGCTTGGCTCCCTTCTTCATTAGGATTTTAGCAAAGAAACCTCAGAGAGGCCTTCCTCAGTTGTCCCGTCTCAGTGAGATGTCACCCTCCTCTACCCATTTTCCACCGGCCTTCCTTATGTGACTTTCTCCACTGCCCACATCACCATCTGAAATTATCTTGTTTGTCTCTTTGTCTATCCTGTGAGGCCCATAAGGCAAGGATTGCCTTCTTGTTCATTGCTCTATCCCAGTGCCTCTAAGAAGTTTGGCAGGTAGTAAGTTTTTAGAGTATATTGAAGGAAGGAAGGAAGGAAGGAAGGAAGGAAGGAAGGAAGGAAGTTAGGAAGGAAGTTGGAAGGAATGGAGGGAGGGAGGGAGGGGCAGAAGAAGTTGGAAGAAAGGAAGGATAGGACAGAAAGGAGGTAATGAAGGAGGAAGAGAAGTTGGAAGGAGGGAAGGAAGGAAAGGAAGGAGGGAGGAAAAGAGGAAGTTGGAGGAATGGAGGGAAGGAAGGGGAGAAGAAGTTGGAAGGAAGGAATGATGGGAGGATGGAAAGGAAGGAATGAGGGAGGAAGAGAAGTTGGAAGGAAGGAAGGTAAGGAAGGAGAGAGGGAGGGAAGAAAGAAGTTGGAAGGAGGGAAGGATGGGAGGACAGAAAGGAGGGAATGAGGGAGAGAGAGAAGTTGGAAGGAAGGAAGGAAGGAAGGAAGGAAGGAAAGAAGGAAGGAAGAGAGGAAGTTGGAAGGAATGGAGGGAGGGAAGGGGAGAAGAAGTTGGAAGGAAGGATGGAAGGATGGAAAGGAGGGAATGAGGGAAGGAGAGAAGTTGGAAGGAAGGAAGGAAGGAAGGGAAGAAGGAAGGAATGGAGGGAGGGAAAGAGGGAGGGAGGGGCAGAAGAAGTTGGAAGAAAGGAAGGATGGAAAGACAGAAAGGAGGGAATGAGGGAGAGAGGGAAGTTGAAAGGAAGGAAGGAAGGAAGGAAGGAAGGAAGGAAGGAAGGAAAGAAGGAAGGAAGGGAAGAAGGAAGGAAGGAAGGAAGGAAGGAGGGAGGGAAGGAAGGGAGGGAGGAAGGAAATGAAGGAAGGGAGAAAGGAAGGGAAGGAAGGAGAGAGGGAGGGAGGGAAGAAATTGGAAGGAAGAAGGATGGAAGGACAGAAAGGAAGGAATGAGGGAGGGAGAGAAGTTGGAAGGAAGGGAGGGAGGGAGGGAGGGAGGAAGGAAGGAAAGGAGGTCTACGCTAGAGTAGCTCACAATGCAGATAGCTCTCTGAGCGGCACAAGCTCTCCTGGCCGCTCTGATTAAGACATCCCCAGCATCGGCAGCAGCTCCCGGCTCCTTTGTCTATGGAAGTGTATTGACCCAGGGCCGGAGGGACACTTGGCAGCAATTTGTGTTTGTTCCTCTGATCAATAGGCATCTCAGTGCTCACCCCCAACACAATCCATTGCTGATGGTTATTAATTACAGTCCCTTCCTGTTCTTGCCCTCTCTTGACCCCTCATGAGGTTCGTCCTTGTCCACCTTCTGCTATGAGGAGTTCCCGGCTGATGTCAGAAGGGACCGTTAAAGTGTTGCTTATTTTTCTCCTCTCCGGCCCACTGTTCGAACCGCAGGTCTGAACTCTGCCCCGTTCTCCCCCATGGATTTCGGGGAGAGCCACAGTGGAGAGATTGGCAGGAGGAAGGGGGACACTGTCGTGGGGAGGGTACCTTCTTTTCAACCCGACCCTGTCCTTCACCCCCTGTGTGTCCTTGGCCCTGTTACTTTCCCTCTCTGGGCTTTGATTCTACTCACCTCCAAAACGAGAGGACTCTCAAGGGCCCCCTCAATCCCTGATGCTTTAGGCTTCTTCAAGGTGGGGATTCTTTATGAACATCCTCCACACTTTAAATGCCCACAGCGTCAAGCCATCCCACCATCCTTCCTTATGGGGCACACTGCCTATCCCTGTAATCCCTGAGCATCAATCCGTTCGTTTATTCACTCAACAATGATGCTTGCATTCAGCTACACATCTAACAGATTCTTTTGGGGGATCTGCACATGCCCACTGTGCCACAGCACAAAGCACCTGGTATATGCTTAGCCACAGTCACTGGTAAAAATAAAAAATACAAAAAACTCTTCCTGTCTCCCTTCCCCTGGTCATTGCCCTTGGGCCCTCCCCGTCAAGAGCTCTGGGACATCCCTATTATACAAATGAAGAAACTGAGGCACGGCAAAGTCAGGGTAAGCTAGTGAGTGGCTGAGCCAGGCTTCCGTCACAGAGCTCTCCAGCCCAGAGTTTACCATTTGACCATTCCAACTGGAGATCCCAACCCTAAAATCCTCGTTTCCTCCGCCCCCCTTGAGGCAGAGATACCTGGATACCTGTAGATGCATTTGGCCAGAGGCGCTGATTTTCATCAAAGGCAGAAACACTTTACCAAGGACGGTGGTTATTACCACAGGGAACCAAAGCCTGGGTGGCTTATGGCCTGGAAAAGTTCACAAACAAGGTCCAATTAGCAGCACCGCGGACCCCTCCTTCTTGGCACCAAAATGCTCTCAGAACAAAAAAGACAGATGACCCAGGTCACACGTGAAGAAAGAGTCTACGCATCAAATACCATTTACTATGCAAAGCAGATTCCCTTTTTCCTCGAATGTGCTGATTTTGAGACATAGAAATACATTCAAATTAACCCCTGAGCTATATTCCTCTTCCAAATTCCCCATTTAGGGTTGACTCCTTGGCGCGTGATATTACTAATTCACGGCTCCCGGAAGGCATACTGATTACCTTGGACGCGTGTGAGGGCTCCACTAACACACCGTTTGACGCGGGGTGGAAATCAGAGCTCAAGGCACGAGCTCGAGCCCCCCTCCCCCACCCCGCCGTGCAGCAGCACCTAAGAGACACACACACACACCCCTGCCTCGCCAGGACCTGGCTCCAACCACCTTCACTCATGAACTAATTAAACAAGTATTTATTGGGCACCTACTATACACCAGACACCATTCTCAGCGCTGGAGATACAGCCGTGAATAAAAAAGATACAAGTCCCTTCCTTGAAGGAATTTACGTTCTCATGGGAGGGACGGATAACAGATTAGGTGGGGGGAGGTGCTGTGGAAGAAAACAAAGCATGATGAGTGCTGCGGGAGGGGCTGCGATTTAAAACCAGTTTTTAGGGGCGCCTGGGTGGCGCAGTCGGTTAAGCGTCCGACTTCAGCCAGGTCACGATCTCGCGGTCCGTGAGTTCGAGCCCCGCGTTGGGCTCTGCGCTGATGGCTCAGAGCCTGGAGCCTGTTTCCGATTCTGTGTCTCCCTCTCTCTCTGCCCCTCCCCCATTCATGCTCTGTCTCTCTCTGTCCCAAAAATAAATAAAAACATTAAAAAAAATTAAAAACAAAAAAAACCAGTTTTTAGGGGCGCCCTGGTGGCTCAGTCGGTGAAGCGTGAGACTTCGACTCAGGTGAGGATCTTGCGGTTGGTGAGTCTGAGCCCAGCCTCGGGCTCTGTGCTGTCAGCGCCGTCTGCTTTGGATTCTCTCTCTCTCTGCCCCTCCCCTGCTCATGCACCCTCTCTCTCTCTCTCTCTGTCTTCTTCTCTCTCTCTCAAAATAAAACATTAAAACCACAATTAAGGTTGGGTTTTCACCGAGATCTTGTAGAAGGAGACGGTGGAACCAAACTGTGTTACAAGGCTACTGAAATGATCCACAGAGAGCTGAGGGGGGACCCCGCAGAGGGGGGGTGGGGCATGCACAGTGAAGGCACAGAGGGAGTTCAGAGTCTCTACCCAGGGGGGTAGAATGGAGGGGAGAATCCCAGATGACTAGGAGGGTGGGTTTGTCAATTCCTGCAAGGGACGCGTCTGTGAATAAAATGGGAGGTGGGAATCCGTTCAGATGGGGGCACACCAAGTTCGAAGCGTTTATCCGGCAGGCAGGGGAAGTTGGCAAGCAGGCCACATGCTTCCCCTAAGACCTCGCACTCCATGAAAACTCCCTCTTTGATCTTTCTCTATTCATAGAGGGTCTCCACCTGACGGGCCCTCTGCCTTCTCTGCAGGAGCAGTCGCTGCCTTCGATGCCAACTGATCTGCAATGCCAAAATGCCACCTCTCTTCGGCAATCCCCCAGCCCATGTCCCTGCAGTGCTTCTAGAACTTGCTCCTTCCTGCCCAGGGTGATTAAAGAGGAAATATTTAAGGGTCGGGCGGGGTGTAGAGGGAGGTGCTGCCCTCATATCTCACGAGTGACCCACTCTCTCCTCAGGAGTATGCTGACCTGCCCTCCCCTCCCTGCCTCATGAGAACCCCAGCCTCTTCCTGAGAGCCACGGGCCTCTCACAATATGCCTTTATCAATAGGATTCCAATAAACGTTTCAGTTCCGCATATAAATTCCAGGGCCCAGCCGCCCAGCGCAGGAGGCCTGCTCAATGAGCAGGCCATAAAGATGTAATAATGCAATTAAAAGGTATGGCCTGTCACCCTCATAAAGCTGGAGATCAATACAAGGGGAGCTGAGGACATAAGGGAGAGGGATCTGGCTTCTCCGCAGCATCTGAAGGATGGGGCAACTGAATGATTCAACAGGACGAGAGAACAAGCTACCTGGACATAGGAAAGCTTACAGGTCCAAACTGGGGTCCCATCTTGGGCTTCTGGCCTATCTGGGTGGGTGGGATGTCAAGGGACCCAGGCTCTGTCTCCAGCTCAGAGTCAGGGGCTTTGAGGCTTTAAATAAGTGCTTTGGACTCACCAAACCTCAGTGTCCTCACCAGCAAAATGGGTAGAGTGATGATGATATTTTCTTCACAAGGTTGTCGTGAGAGAACAAACCCAGAGAATTTTTTTTAGTGTTTATATATTTATTTTGACAGAGAGCGAGAGAGAACGAGTTGGGGAGGGGCAGAGAGAGAGAGAGAGACAGAGAGACTCCCAAGCAGGTTTTGCGATGTCAGCGCAGAGCCCTGACACGGGCTTGAACCCACAAACCCTGAGATCATAACCTGAGTGAAAATCAAGAGTCGGATGCTTAACCGACTGAGCCACCCAGGGATCCCCAAACCCACAGAATTTTAATGCTGAAGGGGCCCTGAGTCAAGAGGCTCAAAATCAAATACCTGCGGGGACCGGACAGATTTGTACATGAGGGAGGCAGGTGGGCCAGATGGAGGGTCATAGGGAACGTGGAGCTAAGGCTCATTGAAAGGACACAGGGCCACCTTTCTCTCCTGCTAACTGCTTCCATGTAGAAATGCTAGCCTGGCCTTGCCCAATCTGGCATTTCAAGAGAAGCAGAATTTGGGGATTTGGAGGTGAGATCTTAGGATTTTCACAACTCTGGGTGAGCACAAAATAATCGCATTGGGTGGCCATGTACAGCCCGTGAGCCTCCCATATTTGACCCCTCCCGGGCCTGAGGGTTGACAGGTCTCAGTTAATGCGTGCCACTATCTTTAGCCTGTTTCTTTGCATGTGTCCATAGAATTAACAACTGAAAAAAGACAGCCGGACCTCACCTCCCAGCCTTGCCCTTTTGCTGTGTGACCTCAAGCAAGTTACCGTCACTCTCTGTGCCTCAGTTTCCTCCCTTGAGCGAAAAATGAAGTCTGGAACAATTCCTACTCAGAGGGTTGATATGAAGAGTCAATGATCTCTGTCCCACTTTGCAAAGCATGCTGGCCAGTGCCTGGAGAACAAGCATTGACCAGGGTTTTTCTCTGAGAGTCACTTATGATGCATGCATGAGGGTTCTTGGGATGGGAGTTCAGGTTGTGGACTGCTCCACAGTCCCAGAGCTTGCCATAATAACCTGTTGTGCCTCCCCAGCGTATTTCCCCTCTCCACCCTCAGACCAGAAACCTGAACAACTTCCTTCTCCTCCTTCCCCTGTTTCCCAGTGTCTAGGAGTCACAGTTCTTGATGTTCCCTGGGTCCGATCAATTTCCTCCCTGCCACCTCCCAGTTGGTCTTGTTCCCTCGTCTGACCCCTCCATGCTATCTCCACTATGGCTGCCCAAAGGAACTCTCTAAAACGTACATCCAACCATATTTTTGCTGAACTCATTTCAGTTCCTAGAATAGAACATGCTTTTTTGCCACCTGCATGACTCTGCTTCAGCTGTTTGTTCCTCCTAGGATGTCCCACCTCACCTTTGCTTTGCTTCTACTCTCCTTCAGAATTCAGCTCAAGTCACACCTCCTCCAGGCAGCCCTCTCTGATCCTCCAGCTGTGTTCAGTGCCCTCTCTGTGCCCTCATCCCTCCCGGGCTGGGTTTTATCACACCAAATTGTTGCTGACTCTGTGCATGACTGTCTTTCTCAGCAGCCTGCAACCTGTGAGGGCAGGGACACTGTACTATTGATCCCTAAACGTCTCCTGTTATTAACACAGAGGAGCTGCTCAGAACATGTTTGTTGAATGAATGAATGAATGAATGATTCAGTGCTTGCTCTGTGTGAAGCTTTACCACAACCACCATTGAGGAGAATATTGTAAAACGAGTTATAAAGTTCATGTCACAAAGAGTCCCTGGTATTTCCGGATCATCTGAGCTCAAAGGTCACTTGCATGCCTGTGAAGGGAATCCAGGACTCACACCCAGAACAAACAAGGACCCTCTTCAGTGATAGGGAGCTCACTTCCATCTGAGACATCTGCCCATCTACCACCAGTCTGCTGGAGGGTGAGAGACACATAACTCAAACCCCTATCCTCCCAGCCAACAGCCAGCCAACTACCAGACTTAAGTAAGAACATCCTAGATCATCTAGATGCATGAGTAAGCCAAGTCATAATTAGCTGAGCCCAACCAAGACAAGAAGAACCACCCAGTTGACCTGTAGACTTGTAAGCTATAATAAACGCTTTTTATTTGAACCCACTGAACGTGGCATTGTTTGTTACTCAGCAATAGCTAACCAATATATCTTGGTTCTCTCACTTCTTAGCTTTCTAATATTAGGAACATCACTTTACCTCTCCAAACCTCAGTTTCCCCACTTGCAAAATATGATGATGATGATGATGACGATGATAATGGTAATGTCAACCCACCAAAGTCTTTGTGAAGGTTGAACAAGAAAATACACTCCAGACTATTAGCACCATACCTGGTGTGCAGTGAGTGCTCAATACATGTTGATTTCTTTCTTCCAGAGAGCCACACTATAGCCTTGGTCCACCAAGAGATCAGAAGATGTGTGGTTTGCTCCCAGGGACCATTTCAGAAAGACCCATAATTCAACTGAGGCTAGACTAATAGGTCTTGGAATTCCAAACCCAATCTTTAGTTGCTCCCAGGCTCCTCTGGAGCCCCTGGCCTGCAGGCCAGCCAGGGCAGGGGCAGTGCCAGGGCAGGCGTCCTCCGTGCCGGCTGAGTTCAGCAGTGCAGTTTGCTCTGCTTGCCGGAGCTTGCATGTTTACATACATCCCATAATTACCATCTGCACAGCCAGCGGCATTTGTTGCAAATGGGCCGTTTCCATCTGCTGAAGCAATTTCCTCAGAGGGATTTGCATTGATCACTTTTTTATGCAAAGCTTTTGTATAGATCATTTTTCCCCCCAATGGTTTTTAATAGGTCTAAATATTTGAAGGGCAGGGAGGGGCCTCAGGAGGGAGGAGGTTGGGGGCTGGGGAGAGTTTTAGGGGCGTGGGAGAAGATGAGGGAGGCTTCTCCTTCACAAAACCCCACCTGTACTCCTTATCTGCAACGACCCAAGTAAACCACTGCTCAGGACCCCAGAGCAGGCAATGCCATTTCAAATATTTATTGTTTGCCTTTATACTTGAGCTGGTAGCTCGTGCTTAATGGAGAGGCCTCAGAATGAGAGAAAATGGGGCGTGGTAATTAGCCAAGCAACTGGTGACTCCAGCTCAGAGCTTCGTACCTGAGAGGACCAGATGGACGATTTTGCATATTTTTGACAGCTGTAATGAACAGGGCAGCTCCGTATTGATTAAATGTCTGGGAAATTAGTGCAACCCTCTGGAGCTTCATTATTTACTATTTCTGCTCAAATTCTCAGCAAAGTTTACATAAGCAGAAGTAGGCAGTAGGAGAAGGGGAAAAAGAGGGGACAGTTGAATGAGATGATTAATGCTTTATAGGGTCCTAGCCCAACAGATGCAGAATGGAGGGGTGACTATACTGTTGACAATGAGCTCCTGGAGTAAAGTATTTTGGCTGATTCATGTCTGCATTCCCAGTGGCCAGCATGGTAGCTGACACAGAGTAGGCTCTTAGGAAATTACTGGCCCTAGACAGAGCATTTGACTAGAAAACAAAATCTAGGTTCTGGACTCATGCAGAGATTTGAGTTTCAAGAGGCAGACAATGGATGGTGCCTTTCAAGTCGATGAAGTCAATCCTTGAAAATATAACTCTAAGCCTTGCGTAAACAACAACAACAATGAAATTCATGGGCAAGTAACTACTGTCCCTACCAGTACTTCAGCCTCATGCCAATTCTTCCCTGAGTGCCTGTCACATCCCTCATGACACTCAGTGGCTAAGAAACGGTGAAGAAATAAAATAAGGCTCTTCAACAAAACACGCCCCCAGAACGCTCAGGTGGAGTTTTTCGAAGAATGGTCTGCAAAAGACCTGCATCAGAACCACGTGGGGAGCTTATCACAAATGCAGATTCTTCAGGTGTCCCATTAAAACAACAACAACAACAACAACAACAACAACATTATTCTGACACCTGCTAGAGATTGTGAGGAACACTTTATGCAGTATATGGGAGGGAGAGTGGCTACTTCGATAGAGAGTTTGCAATGAGGGAGAGAGATCAGGCTCAACTCTGAAATTCCGTAAGAATTTCAACAATAAGAAAAAGTGAGGATTTATATCTAAGGAGCAGAACAGGGGGAGGGGGAATCTGGAAATGGAAAATTACAAAAGGTAGGGTAATTCTTTGCTGTAGTGTCCTAACAGGATTCTTGTTTAAGGCAGGCCACCACGATAAGATATCAGGGGTAGGGGGTGAGGAATTTTATTAGATGTCAAGGATGATCAGACCAAGGGTGGGGGGAGTTTGCTGAACTGACTCAGTGGGATGTTTGCTATTGGAATAAAAGGGCCAGGACAGAACCCGAAGTCAGGGACTAATCAGAAAGCAGACTCAGAGGAGCTTGACTCAAGTCTGGTCAAAGAGGAAAGTCTTTGTCACTCTTCAGTAATCAGCAGGCTTTAAAAGCTCCTGAGGGGATCTGATGTGCTAACGGTGGAGGATCACTGTGGGCTATGCAGTCCTGGGTTAGGGTCCTAGCCCTGCCTCTTACCAGCCATGTCACCTGGATTGGTTAGAGTTGCCCAAGTAGAAGTCTTGGTAGCTGTCCTTGGTGCTGCTCTGGGCTTTGGAATTGCATTCTAAAAGTTGATTTTTCCCTCTCGTGATTTTCACGACCTCTCTTCATGCAGTAAACCATGTTCTGTCCCTTTACGGGTGTCTGCTCACCTGTGCATTGCCTCATGCTAGGAAGACATTCTCTGAAACTCCTGTATACATTTATACCCTTCTCTTCAGGCTTATAGAGCTCTCTCCTACTTATCCCACCAGTCTGACCAAACTTGTCCTAACACCTTTTGGTTCCGGTCTTTAGAAGGTGTATTTATTTCAACAGAACTTCAATGCCTCCATCAAGAGAAGACAGAAAAGACCTGGAAAGGAGTCTAAACATAAGACAGACATATAAATTGATGTAAGTGAACTTTTTGGCTACACTTTTTTTTTTCTATTATCAAATTCACAGAGATAAATCAGGTCTTGACTAGCATAGTAAACCTTCAATAAATGTTCACAAAAATGGAGGAAGGATGGGCAGATTTAATAAATGACACATAAGATAATCATGGTGACAGTGACAAAGATCATGATGATGGGGATAGTGAGGGTGATGATGGCTCCATTTTGCCACAAGCCCAACAAATATTTACTCATTTATGTCACTGGCTCCTGAAGACATTTGTGTTTGAGACCTTGGTTTTTTAGCTGGTTGAAGAAATGGATGGATGGATGGATGGATGGATGGATGGATGGATGGTTGGAAGGATGGAAAGATGGATGGTTGGTTGTTTGGAAGGATGGATGGATGGAAAGAAGGACAAAAAGGAGGGATGGGGGATAAGAAAAAAGAAAATGAGATACACAAGAAAAGAAAAGAAATATAGTGAGGACTAGAGAAAGAAAAGGAAAGAAAAATGGGGAGAGGAGGGAGACTATAAATTCTATTGTGCTGTAAACACTCATCAAGCAAGACTAAGAGAAAATGAAGTAAATTCTTCCAATACATCATGGAATATTACTGTACTTCATTTACTTTCCCTCCAATTAGGTAAAAAGCCTATTCTATTAACAGCTACCCTTGCAGATCCAGACAAAATTAACTCCTGGTGCCTCATCCTGGCAGCAGGGCAATTGATTCTTCCCCCTAATCCGTTTATTTCATTAGCGATACATTTATCTGGTACATGCATTTTGCCACGCTGCAGCAATGAAATGGCCCTGCAAGGTGTGGGGCATGGGGGAGCGCTTGGAATATTAACCAAATCGCTATTACCGCCATGGCAGTGCTTAAAGATCATATGTAAATCAAATGTCAGGGGAGAAAATTGTAGCGAGGGCTGTCAGGAAACAATTTAGCAGTGGTTAAAGGCACAGCTCATGGCTGGGTGAATTGTGAACTTTGCAAATGGAAAACCAAGCCAGCTTCCACTGTGGGAGCTGAGGAGACCCAAAGGAAAAAGAGTGGAAAGGCTGAGGAAGTGTTGGATATTGGTACCCCACAAAAAGGAAGACAAACAAAAACACATTTACTTTTAAATGTTCACAGACGGCTGCTATGGTGAGTTCCCAATGAATGTGAATTTGGCCTGTTAAAGAATTTTGCCACCATTTCTGCCCTGTTCATCTAGAAAGAGGGTTCGATTACACGGGAAAAGCAGTTGTTTAACAAAAGGCAGAGTGGGCTCTCTATTCCCGGCCTTCTAGATATTGGTTTCCATATTGCAAAACAGATGATGATGCTGGTGATGATGATTTATTCTCACATGCCTCAAGAATGTGTGACCTGAAATGCTTTTCTTGGGAATTTATCCCTGTGAGTTGAACATCTATGTACATGTATATGTGTGTGCACACAATGAATGATAGGGTATTTTGTCAAGGTTCGGTCACTGCTCAAGGCATTTCAAGCAGGAAGGGATTTAATATAGGGAGTTAGCAGCTTCTGTAATTGGTGGAAAAGACAGAGGGAACAAAGCTCAGGAAATCTTCCCAAGACCCCAGAAGCACAGGAATCATGGGAAATGTTAGCTGCACACATCCTGGGAGTGGACAGTTCCCAAACTGAACATAGAAGCCACCCAGAGAACCCACGACTTCTCACTGCCAACTCTCTGCCCCCGCTTGTGGCTGCCTCTGGGTACTATGACTTCTCCTACTTTTCGCCCTTTAAGAGTTCATGAAAGGTCTTCCTTCTCTTTCTTCCAGGCACCCTCCCCCCACACCTGCCACCTCTATAAATTGCATTTCATGGAAAGCAGTTGAGTTTGGAACACACATCCACACTCCAGCATCCGAAATGAGACCTTGGGAAGGATTGGTTCACTATTCCAAGCCTCAGACTGCCAGTTCTAAAATAAGCTAAATAGTGCCTGGTCATAACTGACATGTTGCCAAGGTGAAGCATACAATATCTAGGTACGTGGCACATAGTAGGTGCCCAATCATTGGTCGACGGCTTTTTGTTCTCTTCCTTGTACCCTCATGTCTCCCCGGGGGGTTCATTTGAAGCCAATTTCCTCCATAGAGATATTTCCAGGGCACAGGGAGCAAATTCCCAGGGTTCCAGGTTCCCCAGGGAAAAGTCCTGCTTTCAAGAAAGCCATTAAGGATTTAATTTCTTATCATCTTCCATTCCAACTAGCCAGAGTGTTATGAATAATATCCTATTAGCTGGAGACATTCAAACAATCACCCGTTAACATGTTCTTACGGCGAAATGATGAAGCGTCCTCTGAAATCACAGCGCTTATCTGCGGCCCACTCAGCAGGCACTCCATCACGCCCACCAACGACACTTCTTGCATTGCTGCCTCGGATTCCAACTAATCACTACGGGGCGGCGGGCGGCCAGAGAGCTGCGAGCCTCCCTTGTCGGCAGGCTCCCCGGGCAGGGCCAAGCGTTCGTCCTGGCCTGCCCCCCTGGTGCAGGGCAAAGTGCCTAATCCAGACGTGGGTTGGAGCTGCTTCTTGAGACGTGACCATTCAATAAATCACGAACATGTAGGGATTTTGCAATAGGGAGGCCACATCGGTAGAGCCCCAATTACGAAATGCATCAAGCCAAGAACGGGCGAGAAGAGAGCGAATTACAGAGGGGAGTTATTTAAAGGAAAAAATAAAATTGAGACATCAACTTTCATGCTGGTAAAGCCCCCTAGAGATTGGCTACTGAGGTTTTTATCCCCCTGACTTCCTGCTGAAAAATGTGTCCCGTGGAGGCTTAAGCCCAGCAAAGCACTCTCTGGCCGTGAAGTTGAGGAAGCACTGAGTACTGAGTAACTGGAGTTCAGTTTGCTGCTTCAAAGTGCACGTCACTTGTCCAGGGCCCCGACTCACCCTGCAGGAAAGACGTCCATTTCACTTGAGCGGTATAAGTCTTGCCAAACCTATTTAACCACACAACCCCTCTTTTTGTCCCTGCATCTGCCAAAAATATTCCTTGGTAGTGATGAGGCTTTCTACGAAACAGTAAGCATAACTTTTCTTGGCCCACACCCCCATTTTTATCCTGGTTTGAGAGCAAGTAGAAGCGTGATGCGTATTTCACCAGCTGGCTCCTTCTGAGAACTTTGGATGCCATAAAGACCCCACTGAGCTCTACTAGAGGGAAAAAGAGAAAAGACACTAAGTCTGTGTTCCTAAAGTCCTTCAGAAGTGCAATTTCACTAACCCTCATGATAATCCTATCAAGTGTGTACCATTGTGTCCCCTGTTTACAGATGAGAAAACTGAGGCAAGCATGCCTGGCTGAAGAACCCAATCTCCCTGAGCCAGTGTTAGCCCATGTCCAGAATCTGGGCCAAGAGTACCTATACCTGTGACACTATGCTCCTTAGTCTTTTGGAGACAGCATATAAAGATATGATGAGTCTTGGTGTTCAATTTCAGAGGATTTGTGGGCCCACTAAGGTCCAGGATTAAGGCTACCCATGATTCTGCACTGCTGAGACCAGGGGCAGGGGAAGGAGTCTACCATCTACCTGATGTGCTGTGAGAAGACAAAAAAACATCAAAACAGGTGAGACCCAATCTTCCTGCCTTTGGCGAGTAGCAGTTCAAAATGTTCCACTAATCCCCACAGGCAACCTACACACCCGTACTAATATTGTATCCACTTTGCCGATGAGCAAACTGAGGCTCGGGAGCGTTACTTAACTTGCCAAGAAGTGAAGTCATTGAGAGTTGAGGAGAGAGGAAAAAAATATCTTGGGAAGAAGGGAAACCCTAAGAAGGACAAATGGTCATTTCTGAGCACCTTCTGGGTGGCCTTCCAGGCTGGAGCTCCTCGGTCAGTCCACACAGACAATAGAACCCAGCAGGCAAACAGCCTCCCATTTTACAGATGTTAATACCAAGGGAAGAGATTTTAAGTTCATCCCCTCGCAGATCGCAGCAAGGGGCAGATCTGGACGCCCTGCTGCCCCCAGCCCCAGGCTGTCCTCTTTCCTCTCCCCTTCTCCCCTCTGTCTCAGGAATTCTTGTGACTTGTCCTGGGTGCTGTGGATACGGGCAACAAGGGATCCGGGGCCTGGCAATTGGCAGGTCGGAGAGAGGGCTGCTCACGGAAGGATGCTATTTAGGGGAACTTCCATGCTTAAGTGCTTGCCTTCCGGTTCTCTCTGACCTTGGGTGGCTGCCACTGCCTTAAGCGCACAGTAATACACTCTCTGTCACTGTTCAATGCCCAGGGGAATGGTTTAAGGCCCTCCACTGGAGTGAATATTTTTATGCAGGCTATAATTTCTTTTAAGACCTTCACAGCATTACCGCAGCCTCCACGGTGTCCCTCCTCCGGAGAGCACGCGGCAGAAAGAAAAGCCACCTTTTAAGGAGGGGAACAGCGAGCTTCAGGCAGAGGCGCCCAGGCTGAGCTGCCCCGGGGCCGAGGACGAGGGTTGCTTTCTTGCTGTCTTCTGTTTTGCCGCCTAAAATCAACCTCAGTAATAGTAATTATGGCCAACATCTATAGAGCGCTTACTATGTGTCAGGCCTCCTGGAGAGACCAACACTTATTATCTCATGTAATTTTCTTCACAACCTGGAGAGGCTGGAACCCCATTTTACAGACGAGTGCCTGAAGCACAGAGAAGGCAAGGGCTGTGTGACCTGCCATGAAAGGGGGAAGTCGGACTAGAAGCCTAGGGAGTCTGGGCTCTATATAGAATACCGTTCGGCAACCAGGAAGACCACTGCAAAGAACAAATCCGCTTATGTCACTCTCCAGCTCAAAACCCGCTAGGGGCTCCCTACTGTCCTTGTGCAGGAGATCAAAACCTTCCCTGCTGTGTCTCCTGGCCCTGCCTATTTCTCCATTCTCATTTTTGCCTCCCACTCTCCTGCCTATCAGCACATTGCTGCACTGGGCTCTTGTGTTCCTAGAGCCCCCCAACCCTCTTGATCTTGCCACAGGGCCTTTGCACCTGCTATTTCTTCTGCCTAGAACACCTGTAACCACCCACCTTAATCCACTGCCACCTGCTTAACTCCATCTCATCCAAACACCACCTCCTCTGGGAAGCCTGCCTTGGTTGCCACTGTCTGTCAACATTCTCACCATTTCCTTTGGCTGGAAAGGCCACATCACTACTTGTACGTTTGTTTATGTGATGATTTGACTCCAATTAGATGCTCTGTGCCAGGAAGTCAGAACCATGATTATCTTATTCACTGCCATTTTCTTGGCTCCTGGAATCATGGTCCTCTAAAGTATTTGCGGAATGACTGAATGAACAAATAAATGAACGAACGCGGGAATGAATGACTAGACGTAAAGAAAGAACAAAGAGTCCAAGTTGGCAGAAAGAGTCCTATAGGGCTGAGACTGGGATAGACATGTGAGGCACGCACCCAGTGCACAGAATTTAGGGGCTACTAAACAGCTCAGTAATCAAGATGAATGTTCCGAAGCAGTATCTTAAAAATTCTAATTTAACGCAAACAAAAATCCGCAGTGAACAAAGTCCACAATTTTTTTAATGCCACGCAGAATCCCATTGGAGCCCGAGGCAAAAGAGAAAATCAGTAATACTGATGGTGTCTTTGTTTAAAATTTTGTTACTTTGTTCATCAGAGATTTGCTTGCATCGACTTTCATTTAAAAAAAAAATCTTTCACGGAAGTGTTTCTTTCATCTCAACCACTGGGGTTTTTTTTTGTTTTGTTTTGTTTTTTGGCACTCCCTTAAATTTTGTGTCCAAAGCCCACCTCGTTCTAGTCCTGGCTTTTTGCACCCTTTGCCATCGGACAGCTGTGCAACCTCAAGCCAGTTATGTGGTCACTCTGGTCCTCAGCTCCCTCATAAGTTAAGATGGAGTGATCGACGTGAGGTGGCCCACGGTTGGTGGTGCCTCCGTCTCTGAGATAGTGGCCATGAGCACCAAGCACCACAGGGCCTTTGCACTTGCAGTTTCCTTCATCCGAAGTACACCATGAACCCATAGATGGCAGCTGCCCAATTAGTCGCATCATTTATATTTCGTGGGTGAGGAAAGTGAAGCTTGGGGGGGTGGGTTGCTTCCAGTCACAGATTCTGTAAGCCATGGCTCTGGGTCTTGCATCCTAAATCTTGTGTTCTCTACCATCTCTGCAAGCCTGACAGCTCTCACTGAGCAGAAGTGGAGCCTGAGAACAGAGCAGGGAAGAGCCGACAGCAAGTAAGGGGCAGGAGACAGGACTGACAACCAGGTCTCCCAGTTTCCAGCTCAGGCACTGTCCTCAACCCCATTGTGCATTTGGGGTTTGCTAAGACCTTTGAAGGCTTTCCACAGTGCCAAACCCAGGTGACCATGTAGCTCAGTAACAGGGGCACTTGAGACACTGTCCAATGGCCAGCCACTGAAGGGCTCCTACCTTCACGGTGGGAGCCCACCTCAGGCAGCCCAGAATTCTTTCTTCTCTGACCTCATGTAGCTACCCGTGCCCTTCTAGAAGCATGGGACCGTGAAAAGGGGCCACTCGGGGGAACAGAGGTTCTCCCCAGAAGATGCTCTTTGGGGAAATCCTTGAAAGACAATCTCCTCCCCAACTACTCGGTTCACTGTGTTATCAGCAGAAGGAAAGTGTTGTGCAAACAGCCCAAGTGGTGCAGTTGGGCAGAGTGGACCTGAACCCAGTTGGGAAGGTCACTCTGCCTCTGTGACACCATTTCGTTGTCAAATGTAAGAGAGGATGTCATAAGAGTGACAAAAGGCCATGGATTCATTTATGCACCTACACATGTGTTTTCATTTTTTGTATAAAGAGAATCATTTTCTATGTACTCTTCTGCAAAGAGATAGATAGATAGATAGATAGATGATAGATAGATATCGCTTATTGGTTCTTGGGAATCTTAGTATTGGGGCTTAAGAATACAGGCTTTAGGGGGCGCCTGGGTGGCGCAGTCGGTTAAGCGTCCGACTTCAGCCAGGTCACGATCTCGCGGTCCGGGAGTTCAAGCCCTGCGTCAGGCTCTGGGCTGATGGCTCAGAGCCTGGAGCCTGTTTCCGATTCTGTGTCTCCCTCTCTCTCTGCCCCTCCCCCATTCATGCTCTGTCTCTCTCTGTCCCAAAAACAAATAAACGTTGAAAAAAAATTAAAAAAAAAAAAAGAATACAGGCTTTAGGGGGCGCCTGGGTGGCTCAGTTGGGTAAGCGTCTGACTCTTGATTTTGGCTCAGGTCATAAACTCACAGTTTGTGGATTCAAGCCCCATGTCGGGCTCTGAGCTGACAGCATGGAGCCTGCTTTGGATTCTCTCTCTCCCTCTCTCTTCCTTTCCCCTGCTCGTTCACTCTCTCTCTCTCTCTCAAAATAAATAAACTGGAAAAAAAAAAAAAGAATGCAGGCTTGAAGGGTAGATCACCTGGCCCAAATCTCAGATCTGCAACATGCTGGCCGGACAAACATTCAACTGTCACTTTTCCTCGATGGCCATGTCTGTAAAGTGGGAGTGTTGCTAATGCACACGGTATAGCTGAGAAGATTAACAGATGGGTTTCAGGGAGCATGCCCAACCCCTGGTAAAGGGCTCGGGAGACACTGGCTAATAGTATTCCAAAAGCCAATGTCACTTCTTTTTGGCTTTTGCATAGTATACCAGAACGTGCTTAACCTTTATCCTGTTGATGGGCAACTGGGCTCTTTTCTGTATCTGCTCTCAAGCTGCATGTCAAATTGGAGGATGTGAGTTCCACCTGCCATGGTTCACAGCCATTATTGCTAAGAAATTGAGTGGTTACAAGGCAGAAAACATTAAGGGGAAGGTTTGTTTTGTCAGTATCGTGTTGATGTTCTACAATGAGAATGTGGCCACATACTGCTTGTAAAAAAGAAAGACAACAAAAGGTAGAGAAAGAAAGAAAAAAGGAAGAAAGCAGGGAGAAGGAAGAGGCAGAGAGGCTGGTAAATGCCGTGTCAAATACCAGGCACGAGATCTGGAATATACCAGGTGCTCCCAAAATGGTAGCAGTTACACTGTGTCGTCCATGCCACCGGCATCATCATGATCCCAGAATTGTTTGGGGTCTGATCAGTCCAACACAGTGAAAAGCACCTTCCAGATTCAACCGTTTGTGGAGTCAAAAGACTGGCAGTGTGTGTGCAGGTGTGTCCCTGGATGTAAATGTGTGTGAATGCATACGTATGTGCATATAGATGTACGTCTGTGTGTGTGCACATCTGAATGGTGTGTGTACGTGTCTGTGTGTACATCTGGTTGTGTAAGAGTGTGTGTCCTTACGTATGGGTGCACACCCATGTGTGTGTGTTGGGGGGTATGTATATGTGTGTGTGTTTCCTCTTTGGTAGACAAGATGCCCAATACAGGAGGCAATGAATAATGAATGTGAAACAGTTCTGAGCACTGCCCGTCCCTGTACACGCTCAGGAAGAGAGTGTTAACATTCATGTCCAGAATGAAAAGCCATCTTGATTGATCGCCCCCACACCTTCCCTTCTCCCTTTGCTTTGCTTAAATTCTCTAATTGTCAGCTCTGTCCGCACAAAGAGCAGTGGATCCCAGCAGCGTGTAACCCTCCCTGACCGAGTCAGCTGAGAGAGCCAAGCTTTCTGGCTGATGGAAGATCACCTCTCTTTAATTACCGTTTTTGAAAATTACGTTTTGGATAAGAATCTCTGCAAAATGTACTCTGTTCCTTGAGAGTTTGGACCGGGGCCCTTGAACTACATCTCAAATCTTTCTTTACGAGCATCACTTATTTTCCAGGGAGATATGAAAGGCTCTCCACAGGCTGGGGCCCCCGCCCCTTCACAAGGTGGCCCTGGACTGCTCACACCGGGACGTTTTTGAGCCTTCCCCCAACAGTTCTTTCCCTTGCTAGCACACTTAAGCATCACAGCCACCTTTATCTGTTTCTTCTACCTACAGGTGTCTGCTCCCTTATTCCCTTATCTTGCTGCGTCCAGCCTACAGACAAGGTCAACTAACTGCTTTTGTTAGCACTGCACACAAAATCAGGGTAACAAGGCTCCGAGTGAAAGTCAAGAGTTGCTGGCTAAGATGAAGGATGTAGAACTTTAAGACCCTTGCTCTTATTGGCTGCTGGATGGACTGCAAGGGTCCTGGTGTCCAATTAGAAGAGCTGGACGAGGGGGCGCCTGGGTGGCTCAGTCGGTTGAACGTCCGACTTCGGCTCAGCTCATGATCTCACAATTTGTGAGTTCGAGCCCCGTGTTGGGCTCTGTGCTGCCAGCTCAGAGCCTGGAGCCTGTTTCAGATTCTGCGTGTGTGTGTGTCTCTCTCTGCCCCTCCCCCTCTCACACTCTGTCTCTCTCTCTCAAAAATAAATAAACATTAGCAAAAAAAATTTTTTTTAAAAGAAGAGCTGGATCAGGCTAAACAAAAGCTCCAATCTGCTTCATTCATTCATTCACTCATTCATTCATGCATACATCCATCCCTCATGGGTTTGCAGAGCTCCAGCCAGGCATTGTTCTCAGCACACGGGCTCAGGGACGCCAGAAGCTTTCTGGGTATCTGAACCTTCCAGAGAGGTGAGCCGTGAATAGCTGAGATGTTGCTGAAATGATATGGGACCTTCCCTTAAGATATACCCAGTGGACACACAAGACTACATGCCAACACTCAGAAACACACATATACACACAGGTGTGTGTTTGCAAACATGCACACTCACACATAAGGCAGGGCATTTGGAGGGTCCAGAGGTGTGGTCACCGAGCATTTGGGGCATCCGGGTGGGTTGGAGCAGAACAGAGAGATCCCTCCTTACCTCATTATCACCTCCTCTATTTTAACTGAGCCTTTCAGGGCCAAGGAACCAGGGAGGGTGTCAGGTAAACCTAGGACCTTGACCCCACATCGCAGATGACTTTCTGGGCAGCTGGGATCTTTCTTTTTTTTACATGATTTTATTGAGATATAATTGACCTAATACAACATACAGGTTGAGGGTCCAATAATAACCGATATATTGCAAAATGAATGTCATCACCACACACAGTGATAATTTTTTTCTTGTGGTGAGAAAGTTTTTAAATTTTTTTTAATGTTTATTTATTTTTGAGAGAGAAAGACACACACACAGAGTGCAAGCAGGGGAGAGGCAGAGAGAGAGGGAGACACAAAATCCAAAGCAGGCTCCAGGCTCTGAGCTGTCAGCACAGAGCCCGACGTGGGGCTCAAGCTCACAAACAATGAGATTATGACCTGAGATGACGCTTAACCCACTGAGCCATTCAGGGACCCCATGATAAGAACTTCTGAGGTCTAGTCTCTTAGCAATTTTTAGATACAAAATACAGTCTTCTTCACTGGTTTTGAACTACATCTCAAATTTTTCTTTACGAGCATCACTTATTTTCTGGGAGAAATCGCCATGTTCTAAGGGTCGTATGTGCACCTCGTTTGATCCTGACTTTAATCCAGTGAGGCAGATGCTTTCCCATTTTACAGGTGAGCAAACGGAGGCTACAGTCACCACGCTGTACGTGACATCCCCTGAACTTCTTTATTTTGTAACTGCAAGTTTGTACCTTTTGACCTCCTCACCTATTTCACTCACCCTCTAGCCCCCCACCTCTGTTCTCTATGAGTTCAGCTCCTTTTTTTAAAAAGATTCCGCATTAAGTGAGATGAGACAGTATTCGTCTTTTCGCTCTGACTTATTCCACTCAGCATAACGCCCTCAAGGTCCAAGCATGTTGCCACAGATGGCAGGACTTCTTTCTTTTTGGTGACAACAATATTCCATTGTGCGCAAACACATTTTCTGCATCAATTCATCGGCCAGTGGACATTCAGGTTGTTTCCGTGTCTTGCCTATCGTAAATAATACTGCAGTCAGCATGGGGGTGCAGGTATCTTTTTGGGACAGTGATTCTGTTTTCTTTGGATAAGTGCGGTTGCAGAGCACAGGGTAGTTCTATTTTCAACTTTTTGAGGAACCTCCGTACTGTTTTCCACAGTGGTTGCACCATTTTCCATTCCCAAGAACGGCGCCCGAGGGGCCCCTTTTCTCCACATCCTCCCCAACCCTTGTGTTTTCTCATATTTTTGAATCCAGCCATTCTGACAGGTGTGAGGTGACATCTCACTGTGGCTTTGGTTTGCATTTCCCTCATGATTAGTGGCGACGAGTGCCTTTCGTTGACCTTGCGGGCCTTGGTATGCCTTCTTTGGAAAAAAAGGTCTATTCGGATCCTCTGCTCGTTTTTGGTTCCCATTTCCTGCATGTGTCGCATTCATTTGCATCCCTAGCTGTCCTCTGAAAATGTTGCTTTTCTAATCAAAATTTCGATGGTTTTTTTCCAGTTTTCCTGAGATATAACTGGTGTATATCGCTGTGTGAGTTTAAACCATGCAGGCCTAACGGTTGGAACCACCTATGTTGTGAAATGATGGCCGTAGGAAGCTCAGTCGTCATCCACCATCTCATAGAGATACAATTAAAAAAAAAAGAAATTAAAAAGAGAGAAAAAAATTTCTCCTTGGGATGAGAACTCTTAGGCTTTGATCCTGTGACAATGATCCTGTGTGTCCCTCAGCGGTGTTTCTGCAGGTGTCAGGTCCTGAGTTCCATCCCTAGGATTTGTTCCTCCTGGAACCTCAGGTTTGTACCCTTTGACCTCCTCCCAAGTCCCCCTCCCCCACCCTCTCTGTTTTTCTTTCTCTTTATCAGATTGTTTGTGACCTGGAAAAAAAGCCCAACTCTTCCCCCAATCTGGGTCTTGGTTCCCCAACTTGAGAGCCAAAAGCACCTTTAACCTAAAACACTCTAACCTTCTGGTTCTAATAATATAACTGATCGTAATAATCTTACATCGAGAGCTCGCCACGTTCTAAGGGTCGTATGTGCACCTCGTTTGATCCTGACTTTACCAATGAGGCAGATGCTTTCCCGTTTTACAGGTGAGCAAACGGAGGCTACCTACGGGCAGTTAACTGGCTCCCCCAAGGTCATGCAGCTAATTAGAGCTGGGACTCGGACCCAGGCTGGGTGCCCCAGAGTCCATGTCCCTAAGCACCTGAGTGCCTCTAACATCCTGTGATCTTCTGGAGTACCATGTTCTCAACCATTAATGCACTTCCCAGGGCCGTCGCTTGGGGAGCTCATGAGCAACATCTCAGAGTTCCTGGGGGAGTGTGGGACAGAGGCAAGGGGAAAGCCAGGGCTCCGAAGCCTTGGAACTCCCGGCAGGCTGGCACCCGAGATCCCCAGGCCCAATTCCCCTGCGCATTCATCTGGCACCGGCTGGCAGATGGGGATGCTGGCCAGTCCTGCCAGCTTGCCAGCTGGCCTGGAGCACCCAGTGGCTGGCACCTTGGCCACTTGGATGGGCTGCCGGCCCGCCTCCCACGGGCATGCAGCTGGCAGCCAGGAGCAGATGGGCCAGCCGGCCGGGCCGTTGGCTCTCCATTAAGCTGCCAGCTGGCTTTGCTGCGCCTGGTGCCTTGGCACCTCTGGGCTGGCATCAGTGGGCAGGAGGGCTGACATGCTGGCTTCCTATGGATGGGCAGCTGGCACAGGCAGCAGAGACAAGGGTTCCTCGGCCCCCTCCTGGCTGCCCCCTTAAATGTCCAGGGACCTTGGCCAATGGTGAACTGAAGCCAGAACCCACCTGCCATCATCCCAAAGAGTCTGCAAGCTTCCTCTCCCACATTTTCTATTATCTGTTGATTTTCACAGGCTCTGGCCACCCGGGGATGTGCCACATTCCTGCCCTCTGACTCCCGACATGGTCACCGCCTCCATCTGCTGGGGAGGAGTTTGCCCCAGTCCCCACCAGCTCCTCTCTGCCTCCCTTGGAGTCTGGCCGCCTGTCCTGTTTCAGCTTGGCTACTTCAGAGGCTCAGATTCTGCAGCCGCCAGAGGACTGGACCCTGATGGGGCCAGGGTACCCATGAGATGCTATGTGAAAACCCAGAAGACATGGGTTCCAGCCCTGGCACATCCCCCCGTGTGTTGTGAGGATCTAGACACACATCTCTCCCTCTCTGGGCCTTGGTATTCCCATTATTTCTTTCTTGCCTCCCACTCCAAAGACAAGAGGCCAGAAGAGAGTTGAGTCTCCTTTTGGGGTCCCTAGATAAAACTTACTGGGTTCACAGCCCCTGATCTGATTCTATGCACAGTCTTGTGTGTTTGGATGGCGTTACGGATCGTGTTCCCCCAAAGGTGTTGAAGTCCTAACCCCAGGACCTGTGAATGGGATCATATTTGGAAATAGGATCTTTGCAGAAGACCAAGTTGGATGAGGTCATCCAACATGACTGCATCCTTACCAAAGGGGAAATTTGGACACAGAGATGGACACACATAATGGGGAGATGATGTCAAGACCCAGGGAGACCCTCTATGAGCCGAGGAACATTGAGCCACCAGAAGCCAGGAGAAGGCACAGGAACCAATTTTCCCTCATGGCCCTCAGAAGGAGCCATCCCTGCTGACGCCTTGATTTCAGACTTCCAGCCTCTGGAACTGTGAGACAATACATTTCTGTTGTTCGAATGCACCCGGTTTGTGGTCCTTTGTCATAGCAGCCCCAGGACACTACTATGAGTGGGGATAGAATTTCCTAGGAGGCTGGCCATACATTTCTTCTGGTTACCAATGGGGCTTCTGACCCACCCCACTCTATTCAGACCATTAAAGTCCTTTCCAATCCGGACATTCTAGAATTGTACATAATGAAGGGTACAGCACAGAGAAGCATGACAGCCAGGTTTGGCTCTCCAGGGGATGCTTTATTCAGGCAAACTGAATTCATTACCCATGATTTCAGATTTGAAGGAACTTAATCAAGACTAAAGGCCAGCTTCCTTTTAATATCCAGCTTTGGATGCAATAGCAGAAGACCTTGACTCAAACCGCCATCCCCCCCCCCCCACCCTCACCCGTTTTCTGGTTGAGAGACTGATTAAGCCTGTGGAGTTGCCAACAGGAAGGCAAATGAAAATATGCATCCAGCAACTTTAAAATCGAATACCTTCTTGTCCTGTCATTCCACTTCTTGGAATCTACTGGAAGCTCTGTGTCAAATTATAGAAAAAGTTTTATTTACAAAATGTTTGTGGAAGCAGTTGGTTTATACATTTGAAAAACAAAGAAGGAAACAGCTGTCCCTAAATGGAGTTCGGTGGTTTAGGATACTGTCAGCCACAGGGAATAGACACCTGACTTGGATCCCTGAAAGGCTCGGGATGTCCATAATCTCACCTCATGGTAAGCCCAGGGGGTGGGTGCACTGATGAGAAGCCTCTGGGGGTCTGCATCTGCTCTGATGTATCCTTCCCTGCATGCTTCCTTGGTCCCTGGGATGGCTTTCCTCATGGACACAAGATGGCTTCAGGGCTCCTGGCATCACTCCCAGATCCAGCCACCTCCAGAGTTAGAACAAGAGCATTGTCCTTGTAAGACTCAAGCAATCTTTCCCAGAGGACCTCCCCACCATCAAACTTTCCTTCATTTCCCTTCACTTGTGACTGAGTTGTCTCGGGTGCCCAGGTCTTACCCAACACCAAAAGGAGAAATGAGATGACCAAGATTGGCATGATCACTCAGCACCGGTCCGAGAGCTTTAAGACGGACTGGCTCCAGACAAGGATGGTGAACTTGGACTCTATCAGGAAGGGAAAGATAGGAGTCAGAGCAGAATGTCTGGTAAGCAATCAACAGGGAGACGATTAACCACAGGATGGTGTCTCAGGCACTAGTTAGTAGATTAGTAGCAATTAAAAAGTTAGAATTAATGTTAAAAAGGCAAAACCATAAAGAAACATGGATTCCAAGACATGCATGACAAGAGTTGATATCATCAGTGGAGCATGCATTCTTGCAAATCAGTAAGACCAACACTCCCCTATGATTGGCAAACATGAATATGCAAATGAGATGTAAATATTCACTGGTTCCGGGAGAAAAAAAAATTGATATCACTGATGATCAATACACTCCGCCTGTAAACCTGGCCAGGTTTGTAGAAAATCACTGCTGAATTTGCAAGGAAACAGTCCCTCCAATGCATGGTTGGTGGGTTCACAAACTGGTGCTCTCTGTTGGCCTTGAGATTGTACCCATGTTATTGTTTTTAATTGAAGCAGAATTCGCATAATGTAAAATTAGGCCTTTTAAAGTGGGCAATGGGGTGGCATTTAGCACATGCACAGTGCTGCACATCTAGCTCCAAAGCATTTGCATCACCCCCAGAAGAAAACTCCACGCCCATTGAACATTCACTCCCCAACCCCCTTTCCCCCTAAGCCTTGACATCCACCAACCTCCTTTCTGTCTTTATGACATTGGATGAATTTACCTATTATGAATTTACCTATAGCCTTTATGAATTTACCTATTCTGGATTTTCGTATACGTGGGAATCATGCAGTGTGTGACCTTTTGTGTCTGGCTTCTTTAACTTAGCTTCAAGTCTTCTGGGCTTCTCCATGTCGCTGCATGTACCAATACCTCATTCCTTTTTATGGCTGCACAGTAGTCCAATGCATGAGCCTGCGTTTTGACCCCTCAACCTCACTTCTGGAAATTTACACCAAGAAAATTATCATGAAGTCGTGCAAAGAACAGCTACCGGGATCTTCCTGAAGATGTTATTTAAAATTTTTTTAATGTTTTGCTTATTTTTGAGAGAGAGAGAGAGAGGGAGAGGCAGAGAGAGAGAGAGAGTCAGAGTGTGAACGGGAGAGGGGCAGAGAGAGAGGGAGACATAGAATCCGAAGCAGGTTCCAGGCTCTAAGCTGTCAGCACAGAGCCCAATGCGGGGCTTGAACCCACGAACCACAAGATCATCACCTGAGCAGAAGTCAGACCCTCAACTGACTGAGCCACCCAGGCACCCCCTGAAGATGTTATTTGAGATAGTCACAAGATGAGCCTGGGGAAATTATTTATGATATATCTATACGATGGAATACTGTGAAATCATCATCCAATATATTGTGGCAGATTTTATAATACCAGAAAGTACTTACGGCATTTTGATAATTTTTTGAAAAGCAGATTATACAGCTGCATCCTTCACATGACCTCACTGTCACTCATTCTTTACGTGACATTTACATTCTTTACATTATTCACCCGTTCTACTACACTATTCTCATATTATCCACTCATATCTTTCCAGTCTTTACATGACGTTTACATTATACACATTCGCTACTTATGGAGCGCCTACTGTATGCCAGGTGCTGTTCTGGGTGCTAAGTATAAAGCCATGAGTTAAATGGACAACAGTTACTGACCTCGGGTAGGTTTCCACGTTCTAGTGTATGTAAGTCTGGTGGGGGGAATGGATACGAGGTGGGGGGGGGGGGGTGGTCTCAGGGAGGAGGGGAGGAGCAGGTTCTAAGCACATGTGCTGAGGGTCTGGATGTGTACATGGAAAAAAAGTCTGGGTGGTGAATGACAAGTAATCTGTCTTTCTTTTTATGGCCTGTAATGTCCACATTTCCTTCCATAAACATACGTGTTACTTTAAAATCAGGAAAAAGAGAGCAATCTTGGAAGTGGTAGGCTTATTAAGAACCAGCTACATCACATCAAAATGAATATAACAGACATTTAAATAAACCTGCAGAATTTAAATGTTATCACATCTACACTTACAATTGTATGTATATATATGTATGTGTGTGTGTATATATACATATATATATTTAAAAGCTGAGTAGAAACCCACTTCCTTTTGTATAGTGATTGGCACATAGTGGGTGTTCAATAAATACCTGTTGGATGAATAGTCTATTTTTCCTTTTACTTCTTATTTTTTTTTGTATTTCCCTGTTTTCCTCAGGAGCGTGCAGTTCCTTTCTTTGTGAAACAAAACATCATTTTCTTAAAAAGAATTAGGCGTGTGATACATTTACAAGGTAAATAAATGGTAACGTAAAGCGCTAAATGGAACACTGTCTCGCAGAGTGACTTCAACTTCATAGTAGGCCTTCTAGAAAGGTTTGCTCCTTCTTTTCTCCCTGGAGTGCCTTAAAAAGGATCCTATTTACAAGAGAAAATTGATTCCCACACAACTGTTTTTCTCCCGCACATCTGTGATATAAATCAGAGCCTTCCTGAAAAGCATCTTCCGAGCTCATAAACTCTCAGAACTGGGAAGGACCTTGAAGATTCCCCTCCCTGCCCTTCTTCCCCGCAGTCCCAGTTTACAGATGAGGAAGCTGAGAGCCAGAGAGGGGAATGACCCTGCCCGAAGGCCGCCAAGGGGGCCAGTGACAGAGCAGGAAATGGGTACGATCTTGGTCTCCTGGGGCCTCCATAACCAAATGCCACAGTCTGGGTGACTTACATGACGGAAATTTATTTCCCTGCAGTTCTTGAGGCTGGAAGTCCAAGATCAAGGTGTTGGCGGGGCTGACTTCTGGTGAGAGCTCTCTTCCTGGCTTGCTCACTGTGTCCTCAGGGGGCCTTTCCTCTGTGTGTGTGGAGAGAGAGCCAACCCTCAGGTGACTCCTGTTCTTCTTATAAGACACCATATAAGAGTCCATGAGGACCCCACTGAACCTTAATGACCTTTTTGAAGGCCCCTTCTCCAAATATACAGTCACTTTGGGGCTTGGGGCTTCGGTATAGGGATTTCGTGAGGGTACATAATTCAGCCCATAACAGGGACCCATGCTTCACCCCCCTGAGTTCAGTCCTTTCTACCATGTCCGGCTACCCCCACCACTTTGAGCAAGAAGGATTCTCAAGATCTCACGAAGCTTTATGCTCCACGGAAAGGAGGGGGTTGTCTGTTGGGAGGGTTTGCCTTGCCTACTCAAATCCACACCTCCACTGGAGCCTGCCTTCATCCTTGCAAAGAGCCAGACTCCAGCTTCTAGAAGAAAAACTCTAGCAGTTGGGTTTCCCAATAGACCCAAGAACACTGGTGCATTCTAGATTTCCTGAGCTCCCCCGACCCCCCGGGCCAGCTCCTGCACTGGGCTGCAGGGCACAGAAGCAAGCACCACTTGTCCTTCCTGGATCCAGATGCCAGTGGAAAAGAAAGACACACACAGGTGACGCAAACAGTAGACATGATGCAACAAAGACCCGAGCCCTGGGGAGGCCAGTCTCAGGAGAGGCACTGATGTTGTTCCGGGAAAACCTGGACAGATGCTTCTGTGAAGGCACTGACTTTGGGTCCATGTTGTTGAGGCTCAGACACCTACACCAGCATCCAGGGACGGGACTCACTGAGGCCCAGGAAGCAGTGAGATTGTGTGCAAAATGGTGGAAATGTGTGCTTTCTCCTTGGGAGATGGGGGCAACTTGTCATCCGATTGTCCAAAGGGATTTGAAGTCCCTCTTCCCTTGAGAGTTGAAGAACCCTTGTGTGGATGAGAAGGCATTTCTAGCTGCAGAAGTTGGAGAAAAGCAAGTGCAAGCTTAGACACAGCAATTGCAAATGCAAGGGGATGTAAACGTGTGGGGCACATTGGAAGAAGAGAGTTCCTGAGGGAGGGGCATGGAGGTTGGCGAGAAGCAGGACAGCAGACAGGGCCCACCTCTTAAACGCCTAGCTCCTTTTGGTCTGGTAGATGCACCAGGAAAAATCCCTGATGCTCAAGGTTGCCCTTCTCTTGAGTGCAGTCTACCTTCTACTCCAAACCCCAGGTAACCCAAGCGTTCCTAGAGCTCCGTGGCCCCAGGGACCAAGGGCATTCCCTGGACAGCGGGCTGGAAACCCAGCATCTCAGATCTCACCCCAGACCTGCTAAATCCCAATCTGCATGCTACCAAGATCCCCAGGGGCAGGGCCATGTTTGACAAGCGCTGTCCTGGAAAATCCCTGTTGTTCAGAAAGGCCACCCTGATGGCTCCCCCGGCCCGGGGTTAGATCCCACGGGCACCACCAGTGAGGAAGCCGGCATGGGGGTGTGGGGACATGGACTGGCCAGAGTCCCAGGGCTGATGGATCCTGGCCACACCAGTTTGTTCCCCACCCTGGGTTGCCTTCCACGTAACCTCGAGACTAGAGCCAGCTGAGTAGAGTCAGCTCTGACCGCCTGCCCCCTGCCCCTCCCCAGAGCCCTGCCAGGACGCCCAAGGGGGGAGCAGTCCACGCCCTCCATCTCTCCCACCCACCCCCTGCATCCTCCCAACTCCCCGGTCATGTATAAAACATTCCCAGAAACCACTTACTCCTCATGCATTTTCCATGAAGCCGGGCCCAAGTTAAAACATATAAACATAAAAATATCAAGAAGCACTTTTTTAAAAAAGGACATGTTTCATAAAATACCAAGAGACCCATTTCCACGCTTGCCCTCCTCCCCGGGCCGCCTCCCAGGGTCCCTTTCCACTCCCTCCTCCACTTGCCAGCCCTTCTGTCCTCTGGAAGCATTACCCCTTCCTGCCCAGCTCCTGCCTCCTCCCCCCTCACCTCCGTTCTTCCTTCCATTTCTCTTCCCTGTCTTCTTCCACTCTCTCTTCTCCCCTCTCTGCACCTGCACCTTTTCCCTCCCCCCCCCCCCCCCACTTCGCCTCTCCCTCCAGGTCTCTCTCTGGCTGGCTTTCCACCCCTATTTTGTGGCTTCTTCCTGCCTCTGTTTCCCTCTTTCTCTCCCTCTTGATCTCCCGGGTTCTCTTTCTCTGCACCGCTGACCTGGCATCTTCTGTTTTTTCCCTGCTTACTGTCGGCCAGGGTGTCCACTTGTCCCACACCCATGAAAACAGGTCAGATTAAAAGGAAAATCAACATGGGGCGCCTGGGTGGCTCAGTCGGTTGAGCCTCCGACTTCGGCTCAGGTCAGGATCTCACAGCTCGTGAGTTCGAGCCCCACATCGGGCTCTGCGCTGACAGCTCAGAGCCTGGAGCCTGCTTCAGATTCTGTCTGTCTGTCTCTCTCTCTCTGCCTCTCCCTTGCTCATACTCTGCCTCTCTCTCTCTCTCTCTCTCTCTCTCTCAAAAATGAACATTTAAAAAAATTTTTTAAATAAATAAAGGAAGCACAACAATATCAAGGGTTGGCGAAAACATACAGAGCCACAGGCTCCTGGACCACTGTGGTAGGCGGGTACCATGATGCAAACACCACGAAAATGGTCTGGCAGCTTCTAGCAAACCTAAAGTCTCATTTACCCTGTGACTGGATAGTTCATGTGCCTGGGTCTGTTCTGAGGAGAAATGAGGGCTTATATCCCCCCAAAGGCATGTAGAAAAAGGCACACCCCAGCTCTATTCATAATAGCTAAAACTGGAAACCAACCAACTGAGTGACCATGGCAGGAGGAATGGATAATCGGATTTGGTTAATTTATATACTGGAATATCGCACAGCAATAAAAGAATCAACTACCTACCGCTGCTCATAATGATACGGACCAATCTCCAAAATGCTTATGTTTTCAGGGGGGAAAAAAGCCTAGGCATTCACACAAAAACATGTTTACTGTATGCTTCCATTTGTGAGAAGTTCAGGAACCAGCAAAACTAATCCAATAGTCCCGAAAGTCAGAAGCGTGGCTATCCTCGGGGAGGAGTGTGTGGATTGGCAGGAGAGCTTGCTGGGGGTGTCAGGAATGTTCTATGTCCTCAGTAAAATACTCATCAACATTACACTTCACACACTTACTATTCATGCAGCTTATTGTGCGTGAGGTTTGCCACCATTAAAAAAAATAAAGAAAAGATAATGATACATGACATGGCTTATTAGAATAATTTTTATTACGACCGCAATGAGCAAGTGGCTCAGACTCAGGGCCTGCGAACTCAGCCACGTTTCCAATCCCATCGATTAAGATGGGCACAGGCATCTATGTCCCAACCATGGCCCCCGTGGCGGAGAGCCCGCCTTCCTTCGTGGGCTGGGATCCCACAGACATCACCGTCCCTGGGGGAGCCAGCTCTCCCGAGGCCCTTGGAAAGACCAGCCTCAGAGAGAGAAGCCAGTTCCCAGCCAGTTTCCACAATCCAGGCATCTTTCTGACACTTTAGGTCTTCTTCCCCTGCTTCCTCTGCAGCTATTACGATTACGGTTTAACTCAACGCTTACCCTGATAACCAAGTAGTTCCTGAACAGCACGAAAACCTGCACCCAAGTTCACGGCAAGAGGACGGCCTCGTTTGCAAACCTTGGGGAAGTCCTTCTGCCCGCAGAGCCATCAAAATGCTATTCCAGACAACAGGGGAGAATGGAGGGAGTCAAAACTCCAGCTTGGGGACTCTGAAAGGACCTTTATTTATGTTTTCTGTCTTTATTCAAGTCTTCCCAGGAGGGGAGGAAAACACAGAACCCATTTTTCCCCCCGTTTCAGCAGCGTGGGTGTGAGCCCAACACACACAGCCCTTGGAGGCAACTAAAACCCACTTACTTTCATCGAAGGGGAGGAACCAGGACCAGAGGGACCCGAGCACTATTAGTTAAATAATGGTGCTTAAAAATGCATTGAATTTAGCCGCCTCCCTCCCCCCTAAAAAAATCTGGAATTTTCCTATTGAGTATACTTTTTTTCCCCTTGCTTATGAATATTAATGCTCCTCTCAGAGAGATCTACTTGAAAAAAACAAGAATAAATTAAATACCTACAGATTTTTCTAATTCCTCTTTCTGGCGACATGCCGTCATTACATCAAATTACTGAGATGGGCCCGCTCCCTTTTTTTTTTTTTTTTTTCTTTTTGGGTTAAGATTATGGAATATAAAGTATATGTAAATGGAGCAAAGGAGGAAAAAAAAAAAACCTGCGAAGGAAGAATAGGGAAGGAGAAGCATTAGGTATTCCGCCGGCGTAGTAGTCAGCCAATTAATCAAGCAGTGGCAAGAAAAAGATGCGGAGGGATGCCTTCGCCCTTCACGTTGATGGGGCCGGCGCAGGGCAAACGCTCCAGCACCTGAGCTCACGGTTAGGCATGCAGAAAGGGATCATGGGAATATCTTCCCGTCTTTGTCTTTCTCGTGAAGGATGGAAAATGTCAAGCTGTTGTTTGGCTGGATTGAGGGGGGAGGAGGGGTGGGGGAGAGTTGAGGAGAATTCACAGTCTGGCAAGGCAAGGTTTTAACTCTTTGAGAATGTCTCTGCTCCCCTCCCTCCCCAGCCCCCAGCTCCACCTTCTTCTCCAGCTCCCAGCCCCTGAGCACATCTGTAGGGAACTCTGCCTGCAAACAGCAAGCAGAAGGGAGCTGATTGATGGTGATACGCAGGCTGGGGCAGGCAGTGTGTGTGTGCGCGCGTGCGTGTGCGTGTGCGTGCGTGTGCGTGTGTGTTCCTGTGCACATGTGTCGCGGGGTGGGGGTGGGGGCCAGAGGCATTTTTCCTTTCCCCCGTAAGTGTTCTTTGTTCACTCTGGAAATGGGCGTGCATGACCCTTTCTCTCTCTCCAGCACTGTTACATCCTCTTGGAAGTGAGCAGCGCCCTGAAATCTGAGAGTGGCCACAAAGAGGATAATGGTAGTGATGAGGCTTTGAGGCTTGGGGGCTCCTTCCACATGGCCCTCAGTATGCAGAGGCCACCCAGGAGAGTAACCTGCCAGTCATCCCCTAGAGCGGTCACAATTCTCCTGTGACTCTGCAGAGCTGACCATCCCCAGGGCTGGTGTTAGAGGGACAGACTCAGCACAAGGCTTATCACCTGCACCAATAACGCTGATAATAATAATTATTATCATTAACACTGATAATATTACTATTGTAATAACCTGCCAAGTTCCATTAGCCATGCTTTGTCTTGACTCCTTTAAATGCCCATTAAATTCCCATGGCAGGTCACGTTTTAAAAATTCTGGCAAATCCATGATTCCAAGGAAAGATGTGTCATCAGATGACTCATTAAGAAAATAAATATTTCATTCAGTTTGCTGTCCCTGGGAATGGGCATTTGAGTGGTCTACATGATAAATGAGATACTGAGGGTAGAGACGGGAAGGAACGTCCCATTCTAGACCAGTATGTGGGCACGGACCCAAATCTCCACTTCCCACTCCAAAGATTGCCGTAATTTTGGCCAGAGACCATTGGCCATTATGCCCCGTACCCTGCTGCATCACTCTCACCAGCACCAGCCCAGACTATCGCCAGCCAGCTCACTATGTGAGCCCAGTGTAAGCCCCAGATACTGGATTCAAACCATACTCAAAGTGTGGTCAATGCACCAGCAACATTCTCCCACCTGAGAGCTTGCTAGAAATGCAGAATCTCTGGCCCTAGCCCTAGAGTATCTGCATTCCAAAGCCCAGGTGTTTTGTGTGCATGTTGAAGTTCGACAAACACTCTTTTAAAACAAATTTTCTCTCCACATTTACTGTCTGAAATCTGGAGGAGTCCAATGATCTAAGGCAGCTTCTACTCCATGAAATACGGTAACAGGTACCATCTGCTTGGAGTAAATATAGGCACCACATCTCAGCCCATCCTCACAACCCATGAGACGGGTACTGTTGTTATCTTCTATTACAGATAAGGTCCTGGAGGCACAGAGAGGTAAGGGGACTTTCCAGAGGACACACAGCCAGTAAGTGGCATCACCAGCATTTGGGCTGAAGCACCAGAATCCACAGCCTTGACCCCCAGGCCAGTGATTCTCAAACTTGGGCTTGCGTCAGAACAACGATTTCTGAGCCCCGCCCCACAGTTTCAAATTCAGAGGTCCGGGAGTGGAGCCCAAGATTTTGCATCTCTAACAATTTCCTGGGACCGCTGAGAACACCAGCTCGCTGCAGGGCCATCACTTCTGCTAAGAAACCAACTGGTTTAATGATGAACTTCAGCCAAATGTGATCAAGATGTAAATCAGTGCCCCTGCTCTAAAAACAAAAAACAAAAAAACGAAAAAAAAAATGGGGACTGGGAGAGTGGGGTGGGGGTAAGTGGGAAATCTCAAAGGACTAAATCCAAACAAACCAACAGAGTGAAAGGCACTCCCGAGAAGGTCCAATTGCCTTTTGATGATCCCTTCTTTGGTGGCATTAGCTGTCCCGACACTCCTCGTGGCCGTGGCTAATTGAGGGTACAGTGCAGCATCATTGCTCTAATAATCCTTTCTGTTATTTAACCGGGACGATACATGGTGTCATAATGAGTTTCCTTCCTCTGTTCATTAAACAGACATTTACAAGGCCCATCCTGTCCTGGCCGGGCTCTGTGCGGGTCACCGGAGACGGAGAAGGAATGAGCTGCCCACCCACTCCTAAGACGCCACTCTAACAACATTCAAGTGGCCGGCCACACCCTTCCGTCTCGGGAGGAAGGAGTGTGTAATTCTGGGAAAAGAGGGTCCAGAAAGGCATTCACAGCTGAAAGTTACTTTCAAAGGCGTTGTATGCCTTTTGTAAAAGTTATGTCTGTTAACGGACTAAAACAATGATGATGATGGTGATTTTAAAATATAAAATTGTGGGGCGCCTGAGTGGCTCAGCCGGTTATGCATCCTAACCCTAACCCTAACCCTTGGTTTCAGCTCAGGTCATGATCTCACAGTTCATGAGACTGAGCCCCAAGTCAGGCTCTGCACTGACAGCACAGAGCCTGCTTGGGATTCTCTCTCTCTCTCTCTCTCTCTCTCTCTCTCTCTTTTTCTCTGCCCTCCCCCACTCCCATTGTCTCTATCTCTCTGAAAATAAATATTTTTTTAAATAAATAAATAAATAAATAAATAAAATGGAAAATTGAAAATAAAACCCCCAAGTTCCCTCTTCCCCAAAATAATCGCTCACAAATGCTTTGACAAATGTCATGTTAGATCCCTCCCCTCCCCACCTCTCATTCCCCATCACATACACATACATAACTAGGCACGGTCTCCACATTTGAGGGGAGTGGCAGAAAAAAAATACTACAACTACATCAGTGAAGAGCCAAAAAGGTGTCAGGAAAGCATCTGCTGAGACCCAGAAGTATAAAATAGGGGGCGATAGCACAAACCCCTATGTGGGGTCACAGGTAGGACTGGGGTAGCAGCCGGTAAGGCTGGGTGTGCAGGAGGATGCGGATTTTGAGGACTCACCAGGCCCTGGTATGCAGTTTGGATTTTTCCCTAAAAGGAAAAGGGAGCCATGGGAGGTTCCAGGCAGGGAAAGGACTGGGTCACTTTTGCCTCTTGGGGAAAGCTTTCCTGTGGCTGGTGCAAGAGGCGGACTGAACAGAGAGGAGCCAGAAGCAAGGAGGCTGGCTGCTTCAGATTCACCGGAGCTAAGGAATTTAAAGAGAGTTGCGGCAGGATGCGGAAGAGTGGGGGCGTGTCCAGGTGGTGGGCATTTTCTGATCGAGGGACAAGGAGTCTTGGCTTCTGATGCCTCCTTTCCGCACCCTGAGAAGAGCAGCAACAAAGACTTCCCCTGGGTGAGTCTCTTCACCTCTCTCTGAGCCTCAGTCTCCAGATCTGCAAAATAGGATTCAAATTCCCACTCAGCAAGGTGTTCAAACCACAAAGGGGTACAGCTGGATTTTGCAAATCATAAAGTTCTTTACCAACAAGTGACTGCGGTAGCTGCTCTCGTCCTTGTGGTTGATGGTGTTTGCCACTCTTACTTCATAGAACTTTTCACACTTAACCTTCTGTTTGCATTCCCCTGCATCTTTCTTCTCCTGCCTCCAGAGTGGTGCTGTCGAATAGAACTTGCTGTGATGAGAGAAATGTTGTAGCTCTGCACTGTGCAGCCAGGAAGAGTTAAGATTTTAGAGCCAGGCAGGTCTGGGTTCAAATGCCAGCTTGTCTCTTTCTACCTCTCTGACTTTGGGCAAGTTTCTTCACCTCTTGGGGCCTCACTTTCTCCCTCTGTGGTAACAGCGTAGGGGAGGATTCCCGACTTCAACAGCTTTACAAAGATTACGTGAAATACAGCATGTGCAATCCCCCAGCTCAGCACCCGCCACATAGTAGGTGCTCAATGAATGTAGTTCCCTTAACGAGCCCCCCTGACCAGACCTGGGCTAAGTAAACAGCTAGAAGGTGGGGAGTCTTTCTTGCTCTCAAAGGGTAGTAATAGGGGCACGTGGGTGGCTCTGTTGGCTGAATGTCCGACTCTTGATTTCGGCTCCGGTCACAATCTCACGGTGACCGGACAGTGAGGAGTCTGCTTGGGATTCTCTCTCCCTCTCTTTCTCTCTCTCTCTCTCTCTGTCCCTCTGCCCTTCCCCCACTCACATGCACTTGTACTCTCTCTCTCAAAAATAAATGAAGAAAACATTTTTTTTAAAAAGTGGCAGTTATAATTACAACACCACCGTCAATATAACAACAGCTATAGCACTGAGTACCGCCTACCCGCCCAGTGCTTAGCTACACTCCTTAGGTGTCGTAATTACCTTAATTATTCCATGTGGGCAGTCACTCCACGTAGATTCTATTATCCCCATTTTGCAGGTCAGAAAATACAAGTCCAGAGAGGTAGGCTAATTTGTCCAAGGTCACACAGGAATGGAGCATAGAACTCGGGTCACCTGTTCCCAGTGCTGTGTTCTTATAAGACATAAAGATATATGGCCTCCTAGTAGTTGACTATATCATATCTAATTTTAACTGAGCCCTTCCCATACATGAGGCATTTATTAGACTTTATTGACACCCCTCAACACGACCCTGTTGGAGAGACATTATCAACCCCATTGTACGGAGGGTGAAACTGAGGCTCAGAGAGGTGAAGCCACTTGCCTGGGGTCACACAGCCAGGAAGTGTCAGATAACAGATCTGGAGCGAGTTGCAGATCCCAGGGTGGCGGCTCAACTTCACTGCCTCTGTGGGGAGGGTACAGAAAGGACAGTCTGCAGCTGCCCTTCCTGAAGGGACACCCTTCCTCTTGTGAGCCCTCCCAACCCCGGGGGAAGACGGCCCCTGAGCCAGAGGGCTTTAGAAGAACCGAAATTGTTCTCTCTCTATTCAGTCTCCATCAATGGCTTATGCCTTCCAGCAATTTATTCTTCCTGGAATGTGCCTGTCTTGGGCTTTTATGTGTGCTGTGAGTTTCCAAAATGCTGATGTAAAGATGGCACCTTCCTATTTTGGGAAGAGAAACGCCTCCAGCCAATCACCCTGAGAAAGAGAGTACTAAGCTGGGGGCTGGAGACCTGGTTCAGGCACCTTGTGAGTCTCCCTGGGTCTCAGTGGCCCCACCCACAAAATGGGCAGCTTGGCCAAGGAGCTAAGCCCACCTCTGACACTCCTGGCTTTGCTTCTTACGTCTGGGACTCAAACGCTAGACCCTTGGGGACCCAGCTGGTAACCCAGGCAGCTGCCTCCTCGGGGTATTTGTATTCTCTGCCTCAAAGTCCTCCGTTGAGTCAAGTCGGAAATGCCCCCACTGAGGATACCAATTCCCACCTTGAAGGAGCGGATCCGGGATGTGTCCCTGAAGAGGAGGGGCCATATCTTGGGGGTGCTTTCCCTCTCTCCCCACCCACAACCACGCCTGCCCGCCCGCATCGTTCTTTTCCAGAGCAGCAATAGCAGGAATAGAATCTGGAATAGCTGAACCCTGGGAAAATTTCTCCCCGTTCCTCTCGGCATTTTGTGAGTGACAACAGTAAAAATGTGTGGACGTGACATGGCGTTCACAATCAATTCTCAAGTGGAAAAAAAATTATCACGTGAGAAAAGCAAGTTACAGAGTAATATGTACGGTATGATGCTATATTTTAAAGCTATATACTATTTAAGCGTGTATTTATATGTATAAGTATAAATTTTATGGGGAAATGATCCTTGAGGCACATAGAGCAAAATGCTAATGGTCGCTTTCTCTGGCAAGTAGAAAAAAGGATATTTAAAAACTTTCTTCCCCCAATTCCATAACCTATAAGTCACTGAGGCAGGGACGGCCCCCTATAGGACAGCATCTGGCTTAGCACTGACACTTAGTAGGCACACAATGACTATTTGATGAAAGAATGGAATGGAATTTTTCTACATGTTTTCTTTTTTTTTAGTTTTTAAAGTTTATTTATTTTGGGGGAGAGACACAGCGAGCGAGCAGGGGAGAGGCAAAGAGACAAGGGAGAGAGAGAATCCCAAGCAGGCTCTGTGCTACCAGCACAGAGCCTGATGCGGGACTCCAGGCCACGGACCATGAGATCATGACCTGAGCCGAAACCAAGAGCCGGATGCTGAGCCACCCAGGTGCCCCTCTGCACATTTTCTATAATGCACATGACTTGTTCTTAAAAAGAGAAAAAGCTAGGGGCACCTGGGTGGCTCAGTTGGTTGAACGTCTGACTTCCGCTCAGGTCATGATCTCCTGGTACGTGGGTTTGAGCCTCGTGTCAGGCTCTGTGCTGACAGCTCAGAGCCTGGGGAGCCTGCTTTGGCTTCTGTGTCTCCCTCTCTCTCTGTCCATCCCCAGCTCATGCTCTGTCTGTCTCTCTCTCTCTCTCAAAAATAAATAAACATTAAAAAAAAGAGACAGAGAGAAAGTTAATAAGTGCTTCATTAGGTAAATACTTTTTAAAAAGTTTTTTAATGTTTATTTATTTTCGAGAGAGAGAGAGAGAGAGAGCATGAGCGGGGGAGAGGCAGAGAGAGAGACAGACAGAATCCAAAGCAGGCTCCAGGCTCTGAGCCGTCAGCACAGAGACTGATGCGGGGCTCGAACTCACGAGGAGTGAGATCATGACCTGAGCCCAAGTCAGATGCTTAACCGACTGAGCCACCCAGGCGCCCCAGATTAAGTAAATACTTTTAAAAGGGGCGGGTAACTGGCCTGCATGAAGTGCCATTGTGGGGGCCAGGACAGAAGAAGGAGGCAGCAGCTTGGGGTGACAGGAAGCGGGAGGGTAGGGTGATGCTGTGCAGGGGGACGGGCAGAGCCAGGCACATGTCCCCCTGCTCCAGGGAGGACACCTGGGCTCAGCCTCTAGCACAAAGGGAACTTCAGACAGCACACCAGGAAGGCCACACTCACAACATTATTGGTGCCAAAACTGTCTTGCCTGGGCAGGGGCAAAGAGCCCCCACGCTTCCAGAATAAGAGGATGGCCGGAAAGTGGACTGTCGATGCAACTGGGGTCACCAGTGCGAAGAAGTCAGTCATAGCAGAAACCCTCCCCTGGCCTGCAGTTCAGACCAGACCTCCAACCCAACCCATGCTCTGGCCAGAAACCCATGACGTCCGGGTGGGAAGCCACATCGGGACCCCCTTGTCTTGCCCCTAGCTCTTTCCCGTCAGGCGCTCCGGCCAATGACAGGCAAATGCTCGGGTCTGAGGGGGCCAGGTCTATGGTCACGTTGGCTGCATATCCCCACCACTCTGAGCCTCAATTTTCTCATCTGTAAAACGGGGACTGTAGACCGGAAGCCAGGCCCTCCCTCTATCACCTTGCAGGCTTCTTCTCCTGCGTAAAATATCCAAGGGAAGTCTCAGAGGCTCCCTGGGTCTGTGGGAAGAGGAGATTGGACAAGGGATCCCAGGCCACTCCCTGCAGGGTAAGTGGCTCTGGTCCCCAACTGTAACGAACTCTGAAGATGCTCTCCAGGAGGCCTTGTGTGCCTGGCTGGGGGGTGGGGGGCTTAGGATTTGCCGGAAGGTGCTGGCCTGTGTGCAGAACACGGGAAAGGCTGCGTTTTCCTTCCCCGTCACAGAACATCAGGTCGCTTCTCTTCAAATTCAGAGCTGTGATCTGGCTTTAGGCCCACAGTTATTGGTAAAATCTCAGCACGGGGGAATGCTCCCTCCCTAGTAAAGAGAGTTTCCCTGCATTGGTTTGATTTGGTTTGATTTTATTTTATACTGATTTGTTTTCAGCCCCAGGCACCAAGAGTTGCTGGGATATGTCCTGAGGTCCAGAAAAAAACCCTAATTCGCTAGATCGTGAGCCAGAAGGAAAACAAGAATTTATCGAATTATCAACCAAAACAATGAGTTATAAAGTAGCATAAAGTGGACATCATACAGGTGCAGTGGCTGGAAGTCCAAGATCAGGGCGCCAGTCTGGGGGTGGGAGGAGTTTGGGGAGAGCCCTCTTCTGGGTTGTAGACTTCTCGAATTCTCCATGGCAGAGAGCAGAGAGAGGAAGCGATCTCTCTCCTGAGTCTTAAAAAGGCTTTAATCCCATTCAGGAGGGGATTAACCTCCCACCCAAAGGCCCCACCCCCTAATACCATCACCTTAGGGATTAGATTTTGACATATGAGTTTTGGGGAGACACAGACACTCAGTCCTTAGAAACGGAGCTCCACAAGTGACCGGTGAGGGTAAAAGACACAGTGTGCAGAAAGGATCTGTCCACAAGGCGCGGAGCTGGAACCCAAACCCGGGCCAGCCCCACCTCAGTGCCCCCAATCACAGGGCATCTCCCGATGCCTGGAAACAGAAGCTGGAGAGACCCGCGGGTGAGGGGAGGACCCACCATCTCCAGCCCCCAGTTCCTAGGCTCACTGGAGGAGGACGGCTTACCTGTGTAAACAGGCACCTACTTCACTCCAGGGGCCGTTCAGCTGGCCTCGGGCGCTTTCCATTGAAGCAAAGCCGTCCCCTCCCGCGTCCCCTGCTAGTCTGTGTGCTGGACATTTTCCCACTGCCTCATCAGACCCCCTCCCTGCCCTTCTCTGCCCAGCCCGCTCTCCGCACTGGGGATCCACCTGTGTGGACCATATCCGAGGGCCCCTGGGTCTAGCCAATGGACGGCCCAGCAGGAGGTGGGAAGATAGGAGGTTGGGGTGCTCCCTTCTAGGAAAGTCACGTTGAGCTAACTGGCCCGGCTTCTCCACCTTGTGGTTCTAGAAACCTCTCACTTCAGTCCTGGAGGTGGTAAATCTCCCTGCTTTACGAACCCCTGGGTGCTGGCCCCTCCTCCTGTAAGTAAACAGTCCATTTACTCGTCCTCCTCAAATTAGCCAGTGGAAAGATTCCCTGCAAGAGCCTTGCCTGCTACACCTCCCTTCACTCCCTGCCTCTAACCGTCTTGCCAGGATGCCCCATTCCACGCCCCCTGCCCCACTCTACGCACACCCTCCATGCATGGCCTCGAAGCCCACCCCATCTGTGGTTCTCTCAGCCAGCCCCTCCTCCGCTGCACTGGCTCTCCACACCACCGCAGTCATCATCTCCTCAACCCTTGCTGGGCACCTTTCTATACCACATAAGGTGCACCCTCTACCCTATTAGCTCTCCCCAGAAACTCTATGAAGCAGCAGTAAGTATTGGCCCCATTTTGCGGATGAGGAAAACCCTTGCCTTTCCAACTTCCGCGCTCACACATCAAGGTTCCCCGAGGGCAGCGTCTTCCCGACTCCTCTTGGCTTATCCAATTCTTACCCACCCTTGGCAATTCCACTGCCCTCCCTCCAGAAGCCTTTCCATTCTGGCCCGACCACAGTGAACTTGCCTTTACGCACCCATGCTGCATCCAGCTACTTTGCTCAGCTCTGAGGCATCCTTTTTGGGTTTCGCCATCACAGAGGCTGGGGGAGGACCAAAGAGACACAAAAGCCAGGCGGGGGCCGGGTGTAATCAGGGAACGCCTCTCTGGCCATGCTGAGCGCTGACAGGCCAGCAAGAGGGAGCCACAGACTTAGGAAAAGAGTGTTCTGCAGAAGGAGCAGGATGGGCAAGGGCCCTGAGGCACTTATGAGATTACCTATAGCTCGCTGCTTCTCAACGGAGGTGTTGGGGTGGGGGCAGCTTAGCCATCTCTGAAGATGTTTCCAGCTATCACAAGTGTATTGGAGGAATACTACTGGCATCTACTGGGTAGAAGCCAAGGATGCTGTCAAACATCCCACAATGCACAAGACAAACCCCACTACAAAGAATTACCCAGCCCAAATACCAATAGTGACAAGTCTGAGAAACTGGTAAATGGTTTTCTGTAACAGCATCACCTGGGAGCTTACTAGAGAAAACACATTCCCTGGCCCTCCTCAGACCTGCTGAACAGACTGGGGGGGGGGGAAGGTGGTATAACGAGCCCCCCAGGGGACTCCAAGCCTCTCAGTGTGACAACCACTGGCACAGCATTGGTTCTCAGCCCTCACTATGCATTGCAGTCACTCAGAAGCCTCTGCAACTCACAACAACCAGCCTCTACCCCCAGGGCCCCTGAATAATGAGTCTAGGAGCCCTGACATGGGTATGCTTTGGAAGTCTCCAGTTGCCAGGGGTGAGAACCACTGAGCTAAGACAGAGAGATCAAACCGAGAGAAGAGGGACATCTATAAGGACCAGAGCAGCGAGGTCTTAAATTACACGGTAAGGAGGGAGGACCATATGGGGAGGGCACGGGGGAGCCATGGATGGCTGTCAAGCAAGGTAATGGCTTTCCCAGATGGTTTAGACAGACCTCTGGTCTTGGGGAAAAGGCTGGACGGGACAGGCAGAGGCTGAGGTGGGGAGACCAACGAGGGGAACTGAGAGCTGATGGTGGCCTGAATTGGACTGTGTCCCCCTAAAAGATATGTACAAGTTCTAACCCCTGGTACCCGTGAATGTGACCTTATTCGGCAATAGGGCCTTGGCAGATGCCATCAAGTTAGGAAGTCATACCATGTTAAGGTGGACCCTAAATCCAAGGACCTTATAAAAAGAGAGAGGTTTGGAGGCATACAGAGGTGCACACATGGGCACACACACAGCACAGACAGCCGCGTGAAGACAGAGGCAGTAAGTGGAGCCATGTGTCTACAAGCCAGAGAGCACCACGGATTTCCAGCGACCTCCAGAAGCTCAGAAGAGGCAAGGAAGGATTCTTCCGCAGAGCCTGCGGGGGGAACGTGGCATGGCCCTCCCGGCAGAAGTGGCCCAAAGCCCGCAACAAGCCCCCCAAGAGGGATCAGGCCCCAGACACACTCTCCTCCAGGCCAGCTGCTGGCCCCTAAGGGCAGCTGTGGGCCAAGCGCTGGTGCAAGGCAGCCCAGGTGCCGACACAGGCTGGGAGTGGAGGGGCAGGTGGAGGGCTGGGAGGGGAGCCAGTGTGACACGGGCAGACCAGAAGCCTGGCGGAAGAGATCACCTGTGTCCCAGAGGCATGCAGAGCTTCAGGAGACCGCGTCGCCCATCCTCAAACTGGACAAGGATTCGCCAGCCTAACTGAGGTCTACCTATTGGGTGCCTCAGCCAGAGCAAAGCGTCCTCCCTCCTTTCCCCCAAGAGGCGGGGTTGAACTGATGAAGCCTGGGGCAGACATGCCGAGGCATCACCCAAGCCTCCATGGCCCCCACCAGGGTCACTGCAGTGACCTTCTAACTGATCTCCTGCTTCTGCCCTTGACCCCCCCCCCCAAGTGAATTCTTCCCACAGCAGCCAGAGTGACCTTTTCAAAATAGAAGCCTGATCTTGTCACTCCTCTACTCAGGAACACCCCCCCACACACACACACACACAAAGCTGCCATCCCTTCAAAACCCAAAGTCTTTACGACATCCCACAATGTTGTGCACAATCCAGATTCATGTTAACTCGCGGACCTCACTTCCCCTTCCCACTCACTGCTCCAGACACGCTGACTTTCTTGCTGTTTCTTAAACAGGCATGTGCCTGCCTCAGGGCCTTTGCAAGTGCTGTCCATGCTGCCTGAAGGGCCTTTCCCACAGATACTGGGGAATATCACCCCCTCATCTTCTTCAAGTCTTTGTTTGAATGGCATCTCTCCTGAGTGCTCACTTGACCTCCCTACTGAAAAGTGTAACTCTCTCCTTTACCACCTCTGACCCCCTCACCTTGATCTTTTCTTTCCTTTTGTTTTGTTAGAGAGTAATTGCGCATGTGAAAGGGGGAGGGGCAGGGGGAGAGGAAGAGAGAGGATGAGCCCAATGGAAGGATCAATTTCCTGAGATCATGACCTGAGACAAAAATCAAGATGCTTAATGGAACGAGCCACCCAGGCCACCACTCTTTTTTAAGCAGGTGGCTTTACCTCCTGACCTTCTATATTATTGGTTTGCTATGTGTCATGTTTCTCACCCCTCACCCCTGCGGGCAGGGCTTTGGTCACTGACCTGTCCTCCGTTCATAGTACAGTGCCTGGCACATAACGATACCCAGTGAAGTCCACTGATTGAATGAATGATCAAACACAGCATGAGCGAACACAGCATGCCAGGCCCTGAGCTGAGAGCTCCACATCATTATCCCACTTGACTCTTCAAATGCCAGACGGACAGTGCAGGAAAGTCATCACGTCCTTCATACGCTAAAGATGAGGAGGCCAAAGCTCAGGCAGGGGAGGTGACTTGCCTAAGGTCCCTCACCCGGTTAGGGTGAGGCCACCACCTGCACCAACTGGAAACCGGGCATAAGAACAGGTGAGTCTAGCCTTTTTATTCGCCTAGCTAAGTGCTGGAGCGAATTCTGAGCTCGAATCTGTTTCATCTCATGTAATTAACAAGGATTAGTTGAGCATCTACTATGTGCCAGGACGTGTGCTGGGGATTCAGTGAGATGGAGTCCCTTCTCTTTGGAACTAACAGCCTTATGGGGAAGGATGCTGTTCCCTAGATGTCCTGTGTGGGATGATGATGATGATGACGGTGATGACGGCGATAGCTAACCTTCATTGAGCACTTACTATGTGTCCAGCCCCCCATGAGTGATTTATCTGCACTCCCTTCATCCTCCCAGCCCCCCTTCGAAGGGGGGGTATTATCCCTACTGAACAGAGGAAACTGAGGCACAGAGAGGGATAGGGTCTTGTCCAAGGCCACACAGCTAGTAAGTGGGAGTGGAAGCCGGGAACCCATCCAGGCAGTCTGACTGCAGGAACCCCATCCCCCCCCAGCCCCTGCCTTTCCCTGAGGCGTGTGGGTGAGTGAACAAAGCGCACGGTCCAACCCACTGCGAAGTTATTTGCAGTGATAAATAACACGTGTAACAGAAGTTTATACAAATCGTTAGTGGAGGATTTACGTGGCGAAGGCTGGGGGCAATGGCCTGTGACCAGTACCTGTAGCTGTTAGCGCTCTGCAAAATGACAGCATCGCTGCCCGCTGCAGCCTGCGGCTCTCCCCCGTGAGCATCTGCAGCCCCTGCACACCTGGACGCCAACAGCCACTGGCTCTGGGGCCCCGGACACCATGTCCCCCGGAAGGACTGTCTGGGCCCAGCCAAGGGGTAGGAGGAGGCCCCTCAGGTCAGTGCCAACCAAACGTTGAGGTGGTGGGTGGGGACGAGAGTGCACAGGACTCTGAGAGACCGCAGGATGCCTTCACTCACTGATCCGGCATTTATTGAGCGCCTACTGTGTGCTAGGCTATGGAATCTAGTATGAGCAAAGCAAGCAGAGTTGTTGCCCTTATGGAGCTTATATCCTAGTGGAGGCGAAGAGATTAAAAGCTAACCGTGGATGAGTGTCTGACTTCAGCTCAGGTCATGATCTCACGTTCGTGGGTTCAAGCCCCACATCAGGCTCTGTGCTGGGACCTCAGAGCCTGGAGCCTGCTTCAGATCCTGTGTCTCCCTCTCTCTGCCCCTCCCTTGCTCTCACTCTGTCTCTCCCTGTCTCTCAAACAATAAAGTAAAATGTTAAAAATGTAAAATAAAATAAACTCTAACCATGGAAATAGGAGAGGCACACTACTGCATGAACGCATGTGATGAATGGACCTGACTCTGACCAAGGGAGACATGCGGGGGAGGGGAGAAATTTGCACGAAGAAGCAATGCTTGATCTGAGGTTCAAGAGAGCAGAAGACAAAACCCTCTGAAGGAGGCAAAGGGAATAACATACGCAAAGGCCCTGTGGCAGGATCAAGTTGCCAAGAGATGGCTTGGAGGCCTGAGTCTCAATGATGGAAGGAGGAGAAGGTAGAGAGATGGGTTTGGAGAGGTAGGTAGGGATAAATCTCATGAGGCTGTGTGGATCCTGCTACAGATTAGTCTTAAATACAGTGGAAAGGGCAAGACATGCACTAACATGGTCAGATCTGCACTTTCTACAACACCTCTGCCGTGGAGTGGGGTGTGGCCAGAACGGACTTGAGAAAACCATTAAGGAGACTCTTGTGGTCATCACATGAGTAGCTTTGGCAATCTGGCTAAGTCCTTGGAGGATGTGATTCAGATCTCAGCTCTGACACCAACTCAGTGGTCTTGGGCAAGGAATTTTCTCTTCCTGAGGCTCAGTGGCACCATCTGTAAACTGGGGATAACCCCTTGCAGTTACCCACCATGTCAGGCATGGAGAAGATGGAATAGATGGGGAAGTCTTATCCCAGCAGAGGAAAGGAATCAGGAGAAGCTGCCTTGGAACTTCAGGTAGGTTCTGCACCCCTTCCTCTGCCCCTCTTCTCTCTCGTTTCATCTTAGAACAATCTAAGTCCTGCCCCTTTTCCCCTTTTTGAGGGATCTGCAGGGGACAGCATGCCCTCAGAAGAAGGTCCAACCTTGCTAGACACAGCCATCGGAGGACCACATGCTCTGAAAGGGTCATCCGGCTTTGAGGTTTGACCATTCCTTAGTTGGGCATTCAAGGCTTCCTACATGCCAGCCCCAGTTCACAACGCCTGGCAGACAAAAGTGGGGAGGTGGCAAGACTGGACCCATGGCCTTGCAGACCGCGGTAGGGGCTTTTGTTTCGTTTTGTTTTCCCTTTTTTTTAAATGTAACAGAAGCCAGGAAAGAGTTTTCAGGAGGAGAGAGATGGAATCAAATTTCTGAATTTGTAATTTAACATGATGACTCTAGCCACAGAGTGGATGGATTGGAGAGAAGCAAGACTGGAAAAGATGGGATGGAAATGGAGAGAAGTGGACAAATTCGAGTTGAGATCCGTAGTTAGGACAGACGGGATGAGGCTGGGGTGGGATGTGTGAGGTGGATGTGGGAGATGCAGAGAGGAGCCAGGGGCGGCTTCCAGGCTGAGCTCTTTGAGTTAAAGAACAGCCACATCCGGGGCACCTGGGGGGCTCCGTTGGTTAAGCAGCTGATTCTCGATTTTGGCTCCAGTGATGATCTCACGGTCCATAGAGCTCTGCGCTGGCAGCACGGAGCCTGCTTGGGATTCTCTCTTGCCCTCTCTCTCTCTGCCCCTCCCCCTCACTTGTAAACACACACTCTCTCTCAAAATGAATAAATAAACTTAAAAAAAAAAAAAGACCTGTCACATCCATCACTGTACCCACGGCACCTGGCTTATTGGAGGTACTCAGTGCCTTGTCCTGCGATGAAATGACATTATGGAACCCAGGGCTTCCTGGACAGATGTTTCTTAATGGAGGGAGTGCCAAGGGCCCTCTCCAAGGGGAATTTGGGGAATGAATGGTGATGGGGAGAGCTTTTTGCACGGTCCTGCTCCAGTGGTTCTCCATAGGGAGATATTTTGCCCCCTTGTGGGACGCTTGGCAATACCTGGAAATATTTTTGGTTGTCACAACCTGAGCAGGAGGTGCCACTGGTATCTAGCCCGGAATGCATAGGGCAGCCACCCCCGCCCCAACCCAAAATGTCGGTTGCACCAAGGTTGAGAAAGCCTGTCCAGAGGCTGGGAAGGATTAGATCACCCATGCCGGATATGAAATGCCCGGGACAGTCCTGTGCCAAGAATGGTCCCAAGTCCTTTGAGAATGTTGAATGCCCTTTCTGGACATTCGAAAGGTAAAGGCAAAGGTCCTACTTCATAATTACCTGAGCCTGGAATTTACATCATCTTAAATACAGCAAAACATTTTTTTTTAAGTGTACAGCTTTACCTTACAGGGATTTTCCTAAAATGCAGCAGCCATCCGTTGTGAAGTGGAGGAAGGCAGTACTCTGTTTTACCCAAAATTCTATCAAAAGTTGTTACGCGTTTTGGAAAATCCAGGCATTGGTCTTAAAGCCGCTCGTGGAACATGAGCTGCTGCCACAACAAACCTGTGTGGGTCGACATTTGCAGAAGTCCCTGCTCACGGGGATGGCACCCATACATATGAATATACTAATTTAGTTCTTATTTCAAAATGTCAAATATAGAGAAAAATGTCGACAATATTCAACTGAATATTTGTCTGAAATCCCAACTTATTCATTATAAGTAGGTACAAGCATCAGACTGCTTCATTATGTCTCCTGGCATATAGTGGCTTCCCGATAATTTACATATTGAAATAGATATTATTTTATTATAAATTGCTTTCATTTTATTCCTCTTTTATATTACAGTTAGGGCATTATATTGATTTTTTTTTTGAAATTACGCGTGTATGAAGATGAAATGCATGAATTTCATTTTGGAATAGTAAAGTGGGTGTTATAAAATATAGGTAATGAAAAGAGAGTATTGAGTCTGCTAGAGTGGAGACCCAGAGTCCTAGACTCATTCCCATATTGATGGGGGAACATTGGCGTTTAAACTGCAGAAGACAGAGACACTAGAAATACTGCAATTCACAGGCAGTTCTTCTCACCAAAGATTGCCTGAGTCTTATATGAATTTTAAGTGTTCAGAAAGACATTCATGAAGGCAAACTCTGTTTATAATCACCTGAGTCTAGCTACCTTATTAGTCAGTCTTTGCTGTGTAACAAACAATCCCCAACATCTCAACGGCCAGCAAGCATTTATTTCCTTTGCTCACTGATCTACAGGGCGGCTGGGCTTGATGCTAGGCTGTTCTGCTTGACTCTCTTCCTCCACGGACCAGCATCTACCTGAGCATGCTGTTCTCTAGCAAATAGCATCAGTGAAAGAGGCCAAGCCAGACCACACAGCATATTTAAAGTATCTGCTTGTATCATGTCTGCTTACAGGCTGTTGGTCAAAATAAGTCCCATGACACATCTAACAACAACTGGAAGAAGAAATAAATCCCATTTCCAGTGGGAAGGGCTGTAAAGTCACATGGCAAAGCATACAGGTACAGGGAAGGGTGGAAAAAATCAGGAGCAATAATCAGTAATCCAACCTAACTTTGTTTTACATCTAAACACAAATTACTGTCACTGCTCTTTTTCTCCCACATGCTTAATAAAAGCTTCTTGGACAAATGCTTTCACCATAGAATGTAAAAATAACAAAAAAAAAATGTTTTTGAAGGAGGAGATGGGTAACCCATTTGTCCCAACCCTTGCAATCCTGTACTGAAAACTTATGTGCCAGACAATACGTATGAGACATTTTTGTCCTCACAACAACCTATGATTGTGTTCCTTATACACATGATAAAACAGAGGTTCAGAGAGGTTTAGAAACCTGCTCAGTGCCACACAGCTCGTTACGGTTGGGGCTGGCCTCCAAACGTACACACGCATGACTCCAAAGACCGCATGCTTTCTATTTCATCGGGGCATCACTCTGTGGATTAAAAAATACAACCCTGACCAGTCCCTCCCAGGAACCCTTCGACATTGGACCAGGGCTCTGATATTGGCTTAAGTCACTTCTAGTTGTGGAAGGCAAGTTGAGTAACTGGGACATGTGACATTTATTTAGTTACATATCTCTGGTGGGAGGTTTCGGGGCCATTAATGTAGTATGTCTGCATGGCTAGTTTACATGCTACTGCTTGTTATTGCTGTCTCTATTCCATGGCCCTCACACTCAATTTCAATTCAAAGTTTGGCAGTCAAGGTGTCAGAGCTAAAAAATGGGATGGCCTCCCTCCGAAATGAAATAATTTTGTTGTTCAGTTCCGAGCGATTTTGTAATTTCATGCTTGTGTATGATAATTTTATGCTGTCCTGCCTCACGTAACTCAGTTCTGGCAGATCCTGACAGGTGATAAATACAATCTTTTCCGCCCCGCATGCGACAGGCCGGTGCGAGGGGGGAGAAAAAAACGGCAATTTCACATCTGAGGCCAGTGCACAAGTGGAGGCAGCGTCTGCCCCATTCTTTCATAATTTCACGCCTGGATTCCAGCCGGCGCCACCTCTGTTGTGGCTGAAGGACCCACGGGTCAAGGGAGCCTTTCTGAAAATAGAATGGTGCTGGGCAGGGGCCCGGGCATTGGCAGGAGGGGAGGGACGAGGAGAAAGTTATGACTTTGGGCCCGCCCTGGGCTGGCGTGTCGCAGGCTGGCGATGTTCAATTTATGGCTCTGCTCCCTGCCCGTGCGCCCTCCTCTGCGTATTCCTATGGAATGAATGCCTCTTGGAGGAATTATTTTTGCAAATCTGTTAAACATTTGAAAGATGGCCATTCCAATAAAAAGAGGGAGGGGGAAGACTAAAGGGAGGGAGGGAGGGAGGGAGGGATGGGATGGAAAGACAGAGAAAGCGGAAGACTGGCAGAGCATCGGCGTCCTTAACATTTATCACCATGAGCTGCGTTTTCGTAATTGCTCCCTGGTATTGTTTTCGAAGAAAATGTTTCTCCTCCTGAGAATGAATGCATCCAAAGAATATTAAGGAAATGCCAATGGTACAGAGGGGGCTGGGATGTGGTTGATGGAATGGAGGCAGAGGCAGCAGGGTTGGGACGACAAGGAGGCAGGTGAGCACCTCACACTGGCACTTAGAGGACAGTCACCCTCCCTCCCTACTCCCACCTCTTGCGGGGGGAGGGGAAGCAAGGGGATGCTTTGGCTTACGCTGAGAGAACGGCTCTTCTGTAATCGTAACTGTTAATAACAACGACAATCTATTGAATGTCAGCTGTGTGCCAGCGTCTAATGCATTTGCACATCAGTTTTCTCTCAATGCCTCTTGAGAATAGAGACTACAAGCACACCCACTTTACAGATGAAGAAACGGAGGCTCCAGAGTCCAACCAGGTTGGGCAAAGTCACTGTATCAATATCCTGGGACTGACTGCTGTAGTGAATCACAACCAACCAGATGACTTAGATGAGCGGAAATTTATTGCCTCATGGTGCTGCAGGTTAGAGGTCTGAAATCAAAAAGTGTTGCGGGGTTGGCTCCTTCCGGAGGCTCTGAGGGAGCATCTGCTCAGGGTCTTCCTCCTAGCCTCTGGTGGTTGCTGGCAGTCCTTGTCTTATGGGCACACCTTCATCTCCACATGACATTCATCTTCAAGTGTCTGTTCCTCTTCTCTCCCCTTCTAAGTAACTCATCATTAAATTTAGGGCTTGTCCCAATCCAGGATGATCTCATCTCAAGATCCTCACCTTAATTATATCTGCAAAGAGCTTTATTCCAATGGGGTCACATTCCAAGTCGAGTAGACATGTATTTTGAAGGAGCCGCTCTTCACCCCTAAGTGGTTGAACTGGCTCAGTCACTGGGCTCCTCACACAACAGGGGTTGGCAGGTTGGTGGGTGCACTGTTGGAGGGGGGGCAGATTAAGGAGAACATGGCTGGTTGGGTCTGCCAGGGTGGCTCAGTCTGTTGAGCATCTGACTTCAGCTCAGGTCATGATCTCGCGGTTCATGAGCTCAAGCCCTGCATCGGCTCTCGGCTGTCAGCATAGAACATGTTTCAGATCCTCTGTCCTCTCTCTCTCTCTCTCTCTCTCTCTCTCTTTCTCTCGCTCTCTCTCTCTCCCAAAAATAAATAAACACTAAAAAGAAGAAGAAGAAGATGGGTGCCTCGGTGCCTCAGTCGGTTGAGCGTCCGACTTCAGCTCAGGTGATGGTCTCATAGCTCATGAGTTCAAGCCCCATGTCAGGCTCTGCGCTGGCAGCTCAGAGCCTGGAGCCTGCTTCAGACTCTGTGTCTCCCTCTCTCCCTGCCCCTCCCCTGCTCATGCTCTGTCTCTCTCTGTCTCAAAAATAAAAACATTAAAAAAATAAAGAAGAACATGGTTAGCTTCAGAATTCCTCATCCACATTGAGATGTCACACTGCGTTTTGTCCCTTCGTATGACTTCTAGGTTGGACCTGGGGTACTTTAAGATCAGATTATCAGGATAATTTCCATGCATCTTAGAATTGGAAGAGATCTTCAAGCTCTCACAGATGCCAAACCACATTCACTGAACTGAATATGGAGTCGTCTCAAGGATGAGCACAGGACACGAGCACTGATGTCTACTGAGACTCTTCTATGGCCCATTATGAAGCTCCAAGAGCTATCTAAGCTTAAGATAGGTGTTATGAGCACCATGTAGGCACATAAGAAAACAGAGGCTCAGTGACATGAGGCCTTTTACCTGGAGGCATCCAGTGTTAAGAAAGAAAAACAAAAAACAAAAAACAGATTTGATCCAAGTCTGATTCCAAAGACCCCACCCTTCTCAGCCCCACCACTCTGAAGTCACATTCTTGAGCTCAGAACTTCTCAGGCAAATGGAGGTCAAAAGGTACCATGCTCACAGAAGCATGGACCTCCTCTCCTTCCAATGCACCTCTCCAATCTGTGAAGATATTTCCACATCCATGATTACATCTGGGTCCTGGGGACATTAGCTCCCTTCATAATGATGCAGATGATTATGGCATCATTGTTCCTGTGGTATATGGATGGAAAATAAAGGCTTGGGGGCTGGAGTTGGGGAGACAGCAGTGGGCAGAAGTGCTGCGATCTAGTGGGAAAGACAGAAGATAAAGAAGTCAACAAAGAGCTCATTCCAAATCATGATAAATGTCCTAACAGATTCATGAACTGGGTGCTGATGTAGGGAATACTTGAGGAAGTAGTTGATGAAAGCTTCTCCAAGTAGTGCCAGTGAGCTGAGACTGGAAAAGTGAGTGACAGCCAGCTGTTGGGGAGGAGGCATCCCCTCCCCCAGAACAAATAGCATTTGAGAGGACCTGGGATAGAGAAGATTTTGGCATGTTCAAGGAAACAAAAAAGGTTCATATGCTAGAGCACAGTAACTACAAGGAAAGAAAAGCAGAATGATGTCAGGGAATCACCAACAGGCAGATCTTACCTCTGGGTCAAGGACAGGAGTTAGAACCTCATCCCCGGGAAGCCACTGAAACATTTCAACAGAGGAAGATGAGATTTGACTTCAGTTTCTTTTAGGAGTGCTCCACAGTGCTGGTGGATAAAAGATTAGGGCAGGGGAGGGGCAGGAGTAGAAGAAGCAAGGGGACAGGGAGGAGACTCTCCCCACCTCCCAGGCGTGAGAAGATGATGGCTTGCACCAAAATGGAGCACCAAAGGTAGCCAGAAGCAATCAGACTCCAGAGAGATGTATGGAGGCATCTGCAGACAGAACTGATGGTACCTGCTAATGGATTCACTCGATGTTCAAAGCAGGGGGAACGATTCACACAGTTCAGCCCCACCAGATCTGTCATTTTCTTGAGCTCAGATGAAAGCCTTCTCCTTATACTCCTGGGTTTCTTAGAAAACTGCTCCCCCCAAATACTGGAATTTCCATAACAAAAGCTTTGCTCCAAACAACTTTACAGCTAAAGAGAGTTTGTAAGTGATGCACAGCGATCACAGGGATGTCCCTGGTAGCTCCTGTCTGCGTGCTGTGTGTACCCTCACACCTGGACAGAGAAGAGCTCCCTCTAGCCCAGAGGGACAGCCATAAATTTCCCAGAGACCCCAGCAGAAAGCGACATCTCAAGGATGGACTATTTGGAAACCTCTCTTATAAATGAGCTTTCAAATGTCTGGGCACATTGCCTACAAACTAGCTTTATTCTCTCTTTTGGTAGAGTCACAGAGAAATCTGTCCTTGTCATCTATCTTTTAGGGCAGTGAGCCCCTGCAGGATTAAAGGCTTCTGCAGGAAGCCCATGCACCCCCCAGAATCATTTCATGATCATCAGTTGGCTTGATCCTCCTCTAGACCTCTGGAAATGTGTAGACACATAAACCACAGGGTCTCATACCATCATAGGGTCATTTGCAATCAGGTGATCTTGAGTTCTGACTTGAAGAGATCACTGAGAATATGAGCAAACTGAGGTCTGGAGTGGCCCAGTGATTTGTCCAAAATTACACAATAATTGCATGAAAGGGACAAGGAGACACCTGCCTTGAAAGCCATCTGGGAGAGAGGTGTTCTAGACAGCCTATCCTAGTCAACACTGCATTCCCAGATCATAGTACAGAGGCTGCATGAGATGGATTCACCAGTATTGTTGAAGGAAACATTACACTTACTGAGGACTTACGCGTGAGTATTGGGTCTCCTTTCTGCTTTCCAGATGAGCATATCCTGAGCATAAAGAGGGGAAAAGATGGAGGCAGAATTGGAACCCCATCCACCTGGCCCCAGAATCTGCATTCATGCTGTCACTATCTCCCCTGGAAGCAGAGCTCACTTAAAATCCACAAAGCAGGGGCGCCTGGGTGGCGCAGTCGGTTAAGCGTCCGACTTCAGCCAGGTCACGATCTCGTGGTCCGTGAGTTCGAGCCCCGCATCGGGCTCTGGGCTGATGGCTCAGAGTCTGGAGCCTGTTTCCCATTCTGTGTCTCCCTCTCTCTCTGCCCCTCCCCCGTTCATGCTCTGTCTCTCTCTGTCCCAAAAATAAATAAACGTTGAAAAAAAAATTTTTTTTTAAAATCCACAAAGCATTTGATGGTTATCTCCACTAATCTGTGAGGTACAGTCACCACTTTCTGCAGGTTATAGAGAGCCCAGCCTAATGACCACAATTCTGGGTGGCAGGACCTTGTGGTCAACCAGCCCTGAAGTCAAGACCGGAGGGCTCACTCTGCCACATCCTGGCTGTGTGTTTCCTGGGGACTTGGTTTCTATATCTGGAAATATGAGGGGGGGCAAAATGGTTGCCTTGTCATATAAATGTGCTGTAATTGTTCCAGGAGATAGTGAAGGAGAAAAGTTTTACTGACTGGAAAGTGCTCTGTTCATGGGTAGAACTTGATTATTTTGAAGATTCTTTTGCAACTTGAAGTTCTCAAACATGCTGTTTTTGGTGCCTTGTCCCACCCCAACCCTGTCACCTGACAAACTCTGACCCCTCCTTCAATACTCCAGTGAAGTAACTCTTCCTCCCCAGTCTGAAACTTCCAGACTGTACCAAATTTCCTATTGTGGGCCCTTGCTGCATGCTGTATGTCTCCTCCAAACTGACCTGACATTTCAATACACTTTATCCTTGTCTCTCTCCTTATGGCACAATAAGCTTGTGAATCCAAGATCATATCAGCCTTAACCACCCCATATATCCATTTATTCACTGATTGAGAAATTTTGTATTGAATAGGTACTCTTCTAGAATGAGAGCTTCAGTAGTCACAGAACAAAATGAGCTAGCATGTGGGGAGACATATTATAAACAGTAAAAATAACAGTGTCCTGGCAGGTCATGATAAATGCTATGAAGAAAAATAAAGCAAGGTAACAAAACTCCTTGTTGACCAGGAAGTGATCACAGTAATTTGCTTACTCATTCAATGATTCTACTTGTCTGTGACCTCTTTCAAGGAAGATTGTGTCTGATTTGTTCAGTTCTGTTACTTGGTGCCTGGCATAGTTCCTGGTACATAGAAGGTATTCGATAAATATTTGATGATTTAATGAATGGATGGATGAAAATAAATAAATGAACAAATCAACCCAGCAGTCAATAGACGAATAGATAAATGAAAAGATGGATGGATGGATGGATGGATGGATGGTATGGTAGGCTCAACAAGGCAATCCCCCAAATATGTCCGTATTCTAATCCCTGTAATCTGTTAGTGTCACATTCTGCACATATGTAGATGTGATTAACTTAAGGATCTTGAGATGGGGAAATTATCTCAGATATTGCTGGTGGGCCTGACTTAATCACAGTATTGTTATAGGAGGGAGGCAGGGAGAGTCAGAAACAGGGGAGAAAATGATGTGATGGCAGAAGCAGAGGTTCAAGTAATGTGCTTTGAAGAAGGAGGAAGGGGCCACAAGGTAAGGACTACAAGCAGCCACTAGAAGCTGAAAAAAAAAGACAAGGAAACCAATTATTGCCTCAGAGTCTCCAGAAGGAACCAGCCCTGCCCGTACCTTGATGTTGGCACAGAACTTTAAGACTCCTGACCTCCAAACTGTAAGAGAATAAATGTGTGTTATTTTAAGCCACTAAATTCATGAGAATCTGTTACAACCATAACAGAAGACTAATACAGATACGCAGATGATTGATAGTGGATGGATGAGTGGTTGTATGGGTGGTTGGGTTGAACACCATGGATGTTCAGATGGATGGACAAAGTATAGATAGGAACATAACCTGGTCCAGGTTCACCAGAATCTTGGAGCTTAGAAGTTGCCATGAGATAGACAAAAGCTGATTTTTTTCCCCACAAGAGAAAAACCAGAGCAAGGGGGTCCAGGGCAAACTCATAAATACGTACAATGGTAAGGGCTTACGTCAAGTCATGAATGGCCATGTATTCTCACAGTCTCAAGACCTACATCTCACAGATGACTGTCCATGCACACCAGTCATCAGTGCATCCTTTCCTTCTTGGTGCCATCTTCCTGACATCAACGTGAGGAGTGTGGGGTGGTAAGAAAGAGGCCAGCTTTGGTATCAGACAACCAGATGACTCCCAGCTCTGCCATCTGCCAGCTGTACAGGTTCGGGCGATTTGCTCTTCCCTAAGCTTGGTTCCCTGTGGCCAAACTGGAGGAACTAATTGCAACCTAACAGGGTGATTGGGGTATTAAATGTGATGCAAAGTGTCAAGTGCTCCTCCTAGGCTGGGCACACAGTCAGTGTTCAATTAGCTGCAGATATTCTGCTGCTAACCCGACCATTTATTTAACTTATCCCCTATTGGTTCCATTTGGGAAAACTTCCAGTTTTCCCTCTATTTTAAACATGGCAACACAAATGCCTGTAGTTACTGTTTTGCATACACCCATGATTAATCCCCTAAGGTAAAAGCTCCAGAAGTAAAAGTTGCTGAGCCAAAGGAAATGAACGCTTTTATGGCTTTTGATACATAGAGCCAAAAAGTAGACAGGGCCCCTTGTAAATATCATTCCACAAGCATTAGTGAATGTTGGAGTTGCCAGATTTAGGCATGGTCCCTTCAAGACCCAGGATACAGTTCCAGATATGTTCACATCAACTATTTTGTTTCCTTGTTGTACAGGTGGGAAAAACTGAGGCTCAGAGAGGGGTGAGGACTTGCCCAAGGTAAGACAAGCAGAATAACATCAGTGATTTTAAAAAAGACACGGGGCCCCTGGGTGGCTCAGTCGGTTGGGCAACTGACTTCGGCTCGGGTCGTGATCTCACGGTTTGTGGGTTCGAGCCCCGCATCTGGCTCTGTGCTGACAGCTCAGAGCCTGGAGCCTGCTTCCGATTCTGTGTCTCCCTCTCTCTGTACCTCCCCTGCTCATGCTCTGTCTCTCTCTGACTCTCAAAAAATAAATATATGTTAATTAAAAAAAAAGTTAAAAATAAATAAATAAATAAAAATAAAAAATAAAAAAGACACTTTTGAAGCCTGGGGATGCTGTCATAAACACCTGGCAGGTGGGTCGTCCTGTGCTTACCGTGCTTCTCCAGGTTAGGTACCACCATCCCCTTTATACAGATGGTGGGTGGGGCCCCAAGAAAACTTCAGCAGCTAGCTCAATTTCACCAAAATCCTAAGTGGCGAAGCTGGGATTTGAACCCAGACAGCCTGACTCCAGGTCCTGTCCTCCAACCAGTAGGCTGGCATCACTGGCCCAGACTTAGGAGCTGAATAGTCATTAGACCAGAAAGGCGGGGTTTGGGGCAGTCTCACAAGGGATGGGTGGGAGCATTCTCGTAGACTTTGTTCCAACATTATTGCTCTGAATCCCTCAACCCCCCAATCGCCTAATAAGCTAATATTTCCAGCCAAGGGCCATATGTCAACCTATGCCTATCTGGACAATAAAGTGAATAATAGCACTGCCAGCTTCCAAGTCCCCAGTCCCCCAGTGAGTGGGTTCCCAGAGCCACCCATGTAAATTCCGGCTCCAGAGGACTTTCTGCACAAACCAGTTCTGTCAGTGGATGACCAGGAAGGGAAGCTCTACGCATTATGGGCTTGCTTTCATTTGCCCCTTGGGAGTTGTCTCACATCTTCTTGCAACGTGGAGGCCACCATGGAGGACACGAAACCTCTGACAGATTCTTCAGCAGCGTTGTGGCAACCCCAAGGAGAAGCCATGGAAGAGCTTCTAATCCGAACTCTGCCATTCGCTTGCTGTGTGATTTTAGAAAAGGGGCTTGCCCTGTCTGGGCACCCCCTGTCCCATCTGCAACAGCGACATCCCTAACATCCTCCACCGGCTCTACGTCATTTCTTTAAAAAGCCCCAGACTCCAAAGCATCCCACCAAATCTGGCCTTTGCCAGGAGTAACCCACCCCTAGCCACCACCGCAGGCCACAGCCTCCACCCCCCTCCACACATCTGGAAATTAACTTCATAACTTCCCATTTCACCATGGCTCTGCGAGTAACCATAAATCACCATTGGTTGGTTTGGGTTGCATATTTTTACACATCGCCCTTTTAATGTCTCTCCGAAAATATAAATAAAGCATACATAACCATTAGAACACTCCGGATCCTGAAAAGTACATAAGAATTTATTTGTCTCCATGTGGATCATACATATTGTATTAAAACCGCATAAAGGGGTTTAATAAAACGGCAAAAAAAAAAAAGAGAGAGAGAGAGAGAGAGAGGCAGGAGAGCAGCTTCGCAGGCAGCAGGGAGAGGTGGAAGTGATCTTTCTTCGATGCCTGTTAAATGTTCCAGCAGATGAACCCTATATTCTGCCAGGAAATGAGTTTGCCACCGGCCTATTGGGTCTGTCGTAAGAGGTTGGTCTCACCACGGTCATCTCTCTCCCGCGCGCGGCAATACATTACGCCGCCTCAATTTTTCATTCCGTGCTGCCCGAAATGCAAATTTCTTCTCTGTTGTTTATATTAGGTTTTCAAATATATGGAAATCCAGAGATCCGGAGGGAAATGCCAGGGCCAGGGAGGCACTCAATCTGTCTTTCTCCTCTGACTGACTTCCTTCCATCACTTACACGAGGCGTGATGGGGCTGAGTGTGGAGTACAGGGTACCAGGACAGAACAGTGCTCCCCGCGGTACAGGGCAGTGAGAAGACAGGTTTTGAACTGGTGGCACTTGCAGCCACACAGGTCTGGAGTGGCCTCATTAATTGTGGTCGCCGAGCGTCCACGGTGCAGCTGCCACTATTCCAGACATCATGGGCAAAGAGGTAAGGCCCCCAACCTCTGTCTAAGCAGAGACATCAGGGGGAAACTTCCGCATCTGGAAGTAAGGGTATATTGAGCACCTACTGTATACCAGGGACTGGGACACACTCACACCGTAGGCTGATGGTTCGTTTTGTTCCTGCACACAGACGCAGAGAGAAGCATCAAACTGAACATCTTGTCTCACTGCCCCGATCATCGTGTGGCATTAGCTATCGCTTCAAATTAGCAAATGAAAAAGGGTGATTCCACGTAATGAAGCCAACCGCACAGCAAGGCAGGGCGAGGGTTGAGTTTTGAACCCCAGCATCAGAAGCACCAATGCTCATGTTGTTGTTCTATGCCAGGGATCAGCCACCTCTTTCTGTAAGGGGCCAGATAATGAATATTTTAGGCTTTGCAGGCTACATGGTGCCTGTTGCAATGACTCAACTCTGCTGTTGTATTGCAAAAGCCGCTCCCATGGCAAATGTGTACACAAATGGGCACGTCTGTGTTGCAAGAAAACTTTATTTACAGAAACAGGTGATGGGTTGGATTTGACGGGTGGGCAGTAGTTTGACTACTGGGAACTCGCTGCTTTCTGGTGACTCACCAAGATCACATCTAACAGATATTGATGTTCTGGGCACCAATTAGGTCTACTAGGAAATCCTGTCATTGTCACCATAATATGCAACCTCAGAGCAACTTGGAGAGGTAGGGATTTTAATTTATCCTTCTTTACAAGGGAGGAAACCGAGGCTCAGAGAACATTCAGGCTCCAGTTCACATTGGAAGCAGTAGCAGAGCTGAGATTCAAACCCAATGGGCAACAGACAGAGCTTTGCCTGGTGGGGGGGGGGGGGGGGCTTGAGGACAGCATGGCAGAGAGCAGAGGCTCCTTCTGTGGGAGGCAGAGGCAGGACCGAGGCAGACATCAGCTAGGGATGGGCTTCAGCTGCAAGTGTGTGTGGCCAGTAGGAGAACAGGAGCCACCATCCCACCCACCCTCATTCAGGGAGAACGCTACATGAGTGATGATGGAGACACACAGGAGCAATGCTCCCACAAGCCAAGGAACTCCAAAGATGGCCCACAAACCATCAAAATCCAGGGCAGAGGCATAGACCAGATTCTCCCTCCACCCTCAGGAGGAACCAACACTGCCAATACCTTGGTCTTGGATTTCTACCTCCCAGAACTGTGAGGGGCAGGTATCTGTTTCTTAAGCTGCCCAGTCCGTAGTACTTTGTTCTGGCCTCCCATTCAGCTTTGTATATGGCCAGTACCCAAGCATCAGCTCTGAAGTATCCCCAAGCTGTCCAGCCTGGATCCCAGCTCTGAGGGGCTGATTTTCCTTCCTCTGAAACATTAACAGGTCCACCCATACATTGAACTTGTGACCTTGGCCATCTTGAGTTGGCCAATCCTCCACTGAGGCAACATTTACGGAGCACCCACTGGGTGCCATGTGCTTCCCAGACTCACTCAACAAAAGTTCTTTAGCACCTACCATGTGCTGGGTCCCAGGGGTGCAGAGCTGAGAACCAGATGTGTAAGGTCTCTAATCCCATGGAGCTCAGGGACCCTGGTGTATTAGGAGGACACAACAGAGAGAACCAGCCCACAATCTCAGTGGCATCACCAGACAGAAGTGTATCTCTTGCTCTCCTGGATTCCAACTGGCATCAGGAAGGGAATTGGGTCCCCATCTCCTTTAGCAAGCACTCTTAGGTCATGATGCAGGTCAGCAATGAGGGGAGAAGGGGTGGGAGTCCCATGGTCTGCAAGTGACAGAAACCACTACTGCTCTCCTCTCATGGCCCAGAGCAGAGTCACCCCACCCCAAAGAGGAGAGGCTGGTGGAACTGAAGCCTGGGGACATACTCATAAGGAGTGGAGAATCGGCTTGCTGAACAACTAGCTCGCGTTCAGCATCATAGGGTGATAGAAAAAGCTGAACACGGCATGACCCCAGGCCTCACAGAACCTCCCCTTCTTGGAGATGAGACACAAACACAGAGCCCTGGAGTGCCAAGACTAGAGATAGCCTTGAGCCCACTGTTCAAAAAAAGCAAGTGCACAGGTCAGAATCGTCATTTCCTGGAATGCTTGCCTGTACCTCCGACTGGTCACTGAGACAGCTTACAGAGAGACTGTGAGCCCACTCTGGGTCACCAGCATCCCCAGTTCAATACAGGATGATAAATTGTGGGGGAAATAAACTAGCATGGTTAATGACTGTCTATGGACTAGGAACTAGAATCCTAAACCCTCTTCGGGTCCTCATATCGGCCTCCCTGGGTCTGAATGATTTCCTCCACTCCATCAGCAAGGGAATTAGAGCCCAGAGAGGTGAAACTATTTAACCAAAGCCACACAGTGGAAAAGTTGGGAGGCTGAAGCATGATTAGTGTCAAGCCTGTTGGACTGCAAAAAAAGCCCAGTCTCTTTTCTCTGCATCTCATGCAAAAGAGATCTACTCATGACCAATGAGCGCATGAAACGATGCTCAACATCACCAATCATTAGGGGAATGCATATCGAAACTATAATGAGATATCATCTCTCATCCATTCCTACCAAAAACAAACGAACAAACAAAAACAGGAAATAACAAGTGTCAGTGAGGAGGTGATGAGATTGGACACTCCATGCATTTCTGGTGGTATATAAAATATTGCAGCCACCATGGAAAATAGTATGGTGAAGAGAATTACCATGTGATCCAACAATTCCACTGCTGGGTGTGTTCCCCAAAAGAATCAAAGCAGAGACTAAAGCAATGCTTGGCCACTGATGTTCACAGCAGCATCACCACGACAGCTAAAATGTGGAAGCAACTCGACTGTCCAAAGATGAATGAATGGATAAACAAAATGTGGTCTATACGCACAATGGAATATCATTCAGCCTTAAAGAAGAAGGAAAGTCTGACCCCTGCCACAACATGGATGAACCTTGAGGACATGATGCTAAGTGAAATAAGCTGGCCAGTCACGAAAGGACAAATCGTGTAGGCTTCCATTTACATGAGGTACCTGGAGAAGCCAGATTCATGAGCAGAAAGTAGAAAGGTGGGTGCAGGGGCTGGGGGAGAAGGATGGGGTGTTTGTGTTTAATGGGTTTCAGTTTGGGGAGATGAAAAATTCAGGAGACGGATGGTGGAGATGGTCATACAACAATGCGGATGTACTTCCTGCTGCTGAAATGCATGCTTAAAAATGGTTAGGATGGTAAGTTTTATGGTGTGTGTATTTTAGCACAATTTTGAGAGAGAGAGAGGCCATCTCAAGCTTGTGGATTCAGAAGGGGTGGGGAGGTGGCCAGGGGACAAGGGCAGGCAATTGGCCAGGAATCCCTAATGAGAGCCTCAAGGCTGACCCTTCACAGCTCGGAGCCCTGGGCTGGTGCATCTACTGTCCAAGCAGCAGCTAGCACCTCCATCGTATAGGAACGTTGATTGCCTCTTCCTCCTCTTGCTGCTGAGTCTGAAAATACTCTATAAACTTGAAAGTGCTCTTCTCTGCTGTGTTGCCATTTTCCGTGCACCTCCTGGCCACTGGAGATCTACATTTCGACCTTGTGGCTGGAGCCAAGTGCCCGCCCTCCCTGCCAAAGGCCCCACCATGCTTCAGGGATCTGGTTATCTGAATTCCATTTCTGTCCTTCATGCCCTCAGCGACTGTGATGTGTCCGGTGAGGGCATGAAAAGGTCCCCTGTGTTGCTGTCTGCACCCACACATGGCTCACACAGATGTGGGACACACATGGCCCTGTAGCCACTTCCCAGAGCTGGAAATTATAGCAGCACTGCCTTTCAATAGGCCTTCTCCCCCCTTAGATGGGAACCCTTCTGAGCCCAAGGGACCAGAGGTGACCTGAGATGGGGTTAGCAACATAGAGCTCCTCCTCACTCCAAAAACTTCGCTCAAGTCCAAAGACAGGAGTGGGGAGTACTGTGCCTGTCTGAACCCCAGCCGTCTGCACCCCAGACCATTCTGCAACATGTGGGGCCTCCCTTCCATTACGCTTCCCTCCAAAGCGCCCCTGGAGTCTTTCATTTATCTACACCCTATCTGACAGGTACATACTGAGTCCCCATCGTGTCAGGACGCTGCAGGACAGCAGCATCTGCTGCCATTCTGAGGCTCCCTGTAAAGTGCTCACCAGAGCCTGGCATGTGGTGAGCCTTCATCACCTCTGAGTGTTTCCCCCAGGAAACTGTCATTGTCAGAATTTCCGGGAGCTGCCTCCACCTTCTGAGGTCATTGGCCAGGAATGCAGACATCCCTTTCCCCTTCCTTCCACCTGGGCTCTCTAGATGAATGCTCCAGCCCCTGGGTCTTTAACTCCTGATCTCTGTGTGGATCTATCCATCATTAGCCAAGGTCAAGTCGCAGGTGCCTCCAATCATTTCTCAATTATGGGTGGCCCAGCACCATAAAGTGGGCTCTGCTTGGCTCATATTAATTAAATATCACAGACTCCAGGGAAAGAGCCAGGAAGGGAAGCTTGGCAGCTGGTCTCTCTGAAGTAGCAGCTCCTTCTTGAGGTAAAAATGTATTCATTCATTTATTTGACAGATATTTTTTAAGCCCTGACTTGTGCATGTGCCAGGCACCATGCTAGTCTCAGGGTACCCAGCCGCAAAAAAGACCAACACAGATTATGTCCTATGATGCAGACACACCAGTGGGAAGGTCCCCAATCTTTAAGACACAGGTCTGTGAACCAGAGTGATACTGAGCATCCAGGCTCAGTAGCCAGGAAGAGATTTGTAGTGAGGGGGCATATGAGAGTGGCTTTCATTGACGAATTAAATAAATATAAATGATGGAGACCAGAGACAATGTGGTTCAGGGCAGGATGCACAGCACCAAGAGAAAGAAGACCTGATTTCTGAGATTTCTTCAGCCCTATCATTCTGATTCTGTGACTTGCAAACTCCTCTTGGTGCTTCCCTTACCACTGTCCAGAGAAAAAATATTATCCCACTAGTGTTGTGAGCTCACTATGTGCTAACAGCTGTGCAAATGGGTCATCGCATGGAATCATCAGCATCGACCTGGAGCGATCCTTCTTTTCTTTCTTGATGCTAAACAGAGGAGGCCTCAGAGAGGTGAAGACCTCCCAGTGAGAATGGGAACATTGCAGGGCTGCTACGTATATAGAAGGGGTTCGGCATCTTCTACGTATATAGAAGGGGTTCGGCCTCTTTGGCTTTCCATAACTGAAATACACCTGGCCTGCATTCCCATTTCCTCTTTCCTTTCTCTCTGAATTCAGTTGAGATACGGCATAGCACGCCCTTAAAGTGTGGCACATGGGAGACCTTCAGTAAGTTACCCCCGAGAGGGCATCCACACGTGTGTCTCCGGACAGTCATCACCAAGGTTGGGGTGACAGCACAGGCCAAACGCTCGACTCACACTTGCTCAACCAGTGAGTGGGGTGCTCTTGGCCCCACTTATGGATGACACTCATGCTCAGAAACAGGTCTCCCGTTTTGCAAGAGACAGAGTGGGTCCCAGCCTGGGCCTCTCTGACTCCAAAGCCCTTTTCTCTCCACCACACTGTTCAGGGGAAAGGTCTGGGGTGTGACCAGACTAGTGAAAAGGGAAATGATAGTTCAGGTCTCTGGCAGACATGCTTTGGAGAAAAGCCTCCCCAACTCGTGGCTTCGTGATGGGAAAAGAAGATATTTCAATTCCTACCCCATGTATTCCAAGGTTTAGGATTCCAGCAATTCCCTGGATATCCTAATAGAATCTGACTATAGATACAGCTAAAGCTCCACCCATCCAGACATCCCTGACCAAATCATGTATGGGCAAATACTGGAAATAACAGCTAACATTTATGGGTGCCAGGCACTGTTGTACGTGCTTTGCTTGGATTGATTTTACCCTTATAAAACCCCAAAGTAAATCACCCTTGTTTTACAAATGAGGAAACTGAAGCACACAGAATTAGATAATTTGTCCATAAGTACATGGTGAGATGGTGGTGTGGCTGTATCTGACATCTGGTGCTTGGGGCTGGAGCCCAAGGCCTTAACTTACAGGAAATATCACTTTCTAGAATGTGTGGCAGTAGGGAATTAATTGAGTAAACTAGGGGGCATCCACCCAATGGAATTTTGCACAACCATCAAAAATAAAGCTGATAACAAATAGTTGTTGACCAAAAAAAATGCAAAATGAAAAAGCCAGATACAAATTACACATTGCATTATTTCAACATTATCTAAAAATGCTAAGGAAAGATTGGAGGAGAACATTCCAAAATCTGTCTATCCAACCATCTATCTATCCATCTACCCACCCAACCACCTAATCATCCATTTATCCACTCATCTACCCATCCACCCTCCATCTATCTACCCACCCATCTATCCATCTAACCATCTATCCATCCATCCACCCATCCATCCATGTATACATCCATCCATCCACCCACCCACGCATTTATCCATCCATTCATTCAACAAGTACTTATTTTTTTTAATTTTTAAATATTAATTTATCCTCAGAGAGAGAGAGAGAGAACACGAGCAGGGGAAGGGCAGGGAGAGATGGAGACACAGACTCTTCCAGGCTCTGAACTGTCAGCACAGAACACGATGCGGGGCTCAAACTCATGAACTGTGAAATCATGACCTGAGCCGAAGTCAGAGGCTCAACCGACTGGGCCATCTAGGTGCCCCTCAGCAAGTACTTACTGACGTCTCTTTGTACTGTACCTGAGATGGCCACTGGGACTATGGAGTTAATGAACCACATAAGGGTGTTCCCTGCCCACCTGGAGTGATGTGTCTAGTCAGATGATGGCAACCAAACAATTAATGTCATATATAGAGAGCTAGTGCTGATTGTGACATGTGTGATGCAGGACACAGGCAATGGCATCAAGTGACAAAGGTACAAACCTACATCTGAATGTGGAGGAAGACGGGGAGGACTTCCAGGAAGAAGTGGTGTTTAGGCTGTACCCTGAATGGAGAGTTGGAATCATTCAAGGGCAGAGAAGAGAGGAAAACACTCTAGGCAGAGAGACCAGCAATGTTCAAAGGCCCCAGGAGGGGAGAAGTTGAGCCCGTTCCAATGACAAAGGGAAAGCCAGCATTGAGGAAGGGGGTGAGCAAGAGGTAGAGAAGGGATCATTTTGCCTGGGCTCTGAGATTAAGGGTAATCCTTTCTTCCTGTCTTTGCAGTGAGCAGACATTTCTTTACTAATAAGGACAAAGGCTTAAAGAGGGTTAAAATAAAAAGAGTAAATCTTCCTGAGAAAAACAGAAAACCCAAGAAGAGGCTGTCATTACAGAAAGGAGACGGGGGCCAGAAACAGATCTGGGGCTGGTGAGGGAGGCAAGACCTAGCGCCTATGGACTCCCCACTCCAGCCTTCCTTCCTTGCAGGGCCCTCCTCTAGGGGCTTTGAGCAGGGAGAACAGGGAGGGGGAAGAGTTGGAAGAATCTGGCATGTGGAATAGATATTAATGTCGCAGGAGGGGGAGCTGGGGGGAGGGCAGACTATTAAAATTCTGTAGTCCTGAAAAATACATAAGTCTAAAATAAGACTAATGAGACATTTACTGGTGTGGTTGCCTTGCATTAATGACCCTGCTGAGGATAGGATCGCAGAAGGCTTTCAATGTAATTACCAGGCTAATGATTAGCTGTGACATCACTGGAGACTAGAACACAGACCTTGTTTTGGATTGCTTTCAAAGTCAGGACGCTGCTGACCGCCTCACAGCCCCAGAAATCTCGGGGTGTCTGCACCCCATCCCCTGCACCCTCCTCCCATTGCTGCAGCTTGTGGCTTCCAGCCAACACCTCCCCAAGCTCCCTCCTCACCCCCCCATGCCTGCATTCCTGGACATGTTAAGAAGGCTTCTGGGACCATGAACTTCAAGCAGCCATTTGTCAGCACCAGTGGGGGCTGGGGGTTGAATGCCTGGAAAAGTAAGAGCTACGGGTAAGTCCAGAAAGAATCTTTAATGAACAAGTGATGCATTAACCGATGAATGCTTTCAAAACCCTTCTGCCCCGTGAGACCCGAGCAAGACACAGCAGGCAGCATATAATGCTTTATCTCAGAGAATCATTGGCTCTGAGCCCATCCAGCCCACCCATTTGAACAGATGGGGAATGCTGAGGATCAGAGAGGAGAACTGGTTTCCTGAACATCACCCAGCAAGCCTTATACTCTCCATGTGGATTATAGGAAAATAAAAGTGGAGAAATGGCAGTCTTACCCAGCCTTCCCCCTTCTGGAATCCACAGCTCTCTAAACTTCTAATTGCATTCCCTGTCGTCAAAACACAGAAGGAGTCCTTACTCGCTATTGACCTTTGATTAGGACTTTGATTAGGACTCATGCCTTCCAGTGTGGGATTAGGGAAAACAGCCCAGACAAGACTCGCTGACATTAGCCGTAGTATAGCTGAAAGACTTGGGTCTTTATTTTATAGATGCTGGGGTATCAAGGAAGGAGTTCAGTATAGAGATAAGGCTCCTAGTCTTAAGACTACCTGACAGCACTAGAGACACATAGATCTCCAAATAGGGCAGCATGTCTTCTTTATCAAGAATCTGTAGAGAATCATGTTGCAGGAAACATCCACCAGGATGAAGCAGGAATCCTGGAGGAAGGAAAATCTGGTCCAGAGCAACATAAGAAACATTTTGGACTAGGTGGTTCAGTACCAAAACTCAAAAGAATAAGGTATTTGGGGAGCTCTTCTCTTTGTGAGTTCAGCATAAGGCCATGGATGGTGCCTTAAAAGAGTCAGTGACCTAGACAGTAAGTTTCCAATGAAACAGTTCCCAGAGCACAGGGTGCTAGAGCAATGGGGGCAGGGAGTGGGGTCAGAAGGTAGGGAAGCAGAGAACAGGGAAGCTGGGCACAGAGAAGTTCATTCAGAGAAACCCCTGCAGCAGCCTAAAATATCCCGAGAGTGGGGTGTATAAGTATCTGTTTCATTTCTGAGTTCTCAGAGTTTGTGTTCTAGGCTCTGCCCCTCTTAGTGCCCCACCATTGGTGCACATCCCTTGCATATCTGGAAGAGCATAGTTGTGGGAGATGGGATCATCTAAGAGGATAGACAGAAGAAATAAGATTGGACAGTTCCCTCCTCTCACCAATTCACAGAGGAAGAAACTGAAGTCTGGGCTGGGACATGACTGGCACAAGTTCACACACATCCAGTTCTTCCATACCACATTTAAATTTATTCCTTCTTGCATTTCAATTTTTGTAATTCCAAGATGGCAGGCATGACCAATGCTCCAGCTCAGAAGGTAAACTAAAAAAGGAGGGGATGTCTTAAGCAGCCATTATAATAGCACAATCAACTGTTCTGTTTGGGGAACAGACGATCATAAAGGAGAGCTGGTTTTCCTTGAGAATTATATGTGTCAGAACTCAACAGCAAGGCAGCTGTGAGGTCATGAGTGGGTGCCAGGCAGAGCACAAACCCCACTCCAACATACACTCTCATACACCCAGGCTTACAGATATGGAAGGTAGCCCCCATCACTCTGGAACCTGGGTCATATCCAGGTTCGCCCTTCTTGGAAAATGCCAGTCTTCTCCGGTGGCACTGTCTCTACCACCCACCACCTGCCTCTCCCATATCTTGCTCACCCTTCAAGATGATCTCAGAATGTCAAAGCCAGAGACATTTTTAATGTTCAAGTCCTGATTGAACTTGCCAGCCAGGGGGCTTTGGAAGGGTGAGTTAAGCCCTCAGAGTGCTACTTAGGTCTGGATATTTGACCTCCTGGGTGTTGTTTATCTCATCCTTAAAATGGTCATAGCAACTATCTTAGATGCTGGAGGCAGAAGCTACACCAAATGAAACTGGAGGTCTCTCCTAGGATCTGGGATTTCTCTCCTCAATTTGTCTCATCTTTGAGTCTCTGCTCCCCAGATAACTGGACACACTGACCCAAAGGCCATAAGATAGGCCTTTGGGCCATAAGATAGGAAAAGCATATATAAACTTGGATTACAAACAGTCTGAGTCCTACCACCTACAAGCTGTGGGATCTTGGACACATTTCTTAGTCTGCTCAGCTTCATGTCTCCAACTATGGATTAGGTGCAATAAAGATACTGTCCTCAGATGTCTTCCCTAAAAGGAGAACCTAAGACTGGGACTGGAACCAGGATGCAGATGGGGAAATCCAGGTGTCCAGGATGCAAAATGTAAGGGAACTCTCATTCTTGTGCTCATACAAGTGCAAGGTCAGCCCCTGTGAGTGGGCGCCTCCTTGAATTTTATGCCCAAAGCATCATGTTTGCCTCACCCTAGTCCCATCCCTGAGCCCTGGATGAGGACCCTGGTGCAAGAGATTAATTGTGAGAGTGCTCTAGAGAAAAACTGGTAAGGTTGAGAGGGGGGTGGACAGCAAAGAAGAAGGAGCCAAGAAAAGATGTGGTGTTGATTAAAATCCAGTTTCTGTCTGATCCCACGGGGAGTTCTGGAGCACCAGTGATGCCAAAATACGGTCCTACAGGAAACCAAGGGAGCTCCTGTAAGAGTCAGCCATTGATGACAGACTCCCCCTAGGTGTGTGTAACTCCCCAGGCATTTCTGAACAAGGTGGCTCTAGAAAAAGTCTCCAGAAAGTGGGAAGTTGTGAACCATCAGCCACGAGCACTCACACAAGCTGGGGGTTGAGTGCACTGGCCAGGTAAACGGGACCTGCAATGTCTACTACAGGTACCAACCCCATAGAGTGGCTCTGAGGTTTCAAGAAGGGGATGTGTTCCTGGCTCATCCTGTTATGATGGTGCATAGAAGGTTCTCAAGAAAGCATAACTAATATTACTCTGAACAAAACTCCATCTCCACTTTCCTCTCTGTTCTATCCTCCATGCCTAGTTCAGGGTTAGGCTCAAGGAAGGTGCCTAGTCATTTGCCAGATGAATGTATTGTTGCCATTAATCTCCATTATTACCATTATTTTGGCCAAATCTGAGCCTGCAAAGATATGGCAAATAGATTGGATTGTTCTTTTCATACTGGAGCTGGTACAATAGTTCCAGGGGGAGGAAGGTCTTGCATTTTATTTTGGCTTTTGTTATTTTCCCTTTGAATTTCCAGTGGATTTGATACTCAAGGCACCTCCTCAGCTTCCCACACCCTAGAGCAAGTAGCCCATTCTGGCACCTTCTCTTCTCTGCCTGCTGAGGATGTCTGGCTCTCTGCAGACCTTTGGCATCCTCAGACCATCCCCTTTAGCCCATCCCCAAGCCAGGCCTCCATGGAGGTCATGGAGAAACTGGGCTCTTTCTCTAGGACACAGACACCCATGGCTCCCAAATTCTGATCAAAGCCTCCTGACCTTTGTCAAATCCCCACTGAAGTTATATCCAGGGATGGAAGTTCTCTCTTCACATTTTGGAATCCAAATCTTCCCTTTTTAGCCCAAAGTCTAGAACGTTAGGCTAGGGAATCTGTACTGAACCACTTACTGTCTTTGTGATACAACAGGTGCAGTGTGCCATTCTCTTGCTATGTGACTTCAGACAAATCACTTCACCTCTCTGAGCTGCATTTTCTCACAAAAATAATGAGGATTATAATTAGAATGGGGATTGCAATCTCACCAGGCTACAGTGAGGATTTGATGCAAGACTTTGAGAAAAGAGATTTTGATCAGTAACTCCTCTGCTTTAGAAATGTCAATGGCTCTCTATTGCTCTGTGATGAAGTTCAAGCATTTGCAATGCCCACAAGGTCAAGCCTGGTTTCTCTTTTGCCTAAATCTCAGATCTGAGTCCTGACTCTCCGTGCACCAGCCACTCTAGCCTCCTTTCTGTCGTTTACAAGTTACAAATACCTTACTGCCTCAGGGCCTCTGTATACGTTTCTCCTCTGTCCCCTACCATCTGCTGCAAACATGCACACTCCACCAAGTTAACCGTAATTCATCTCTCAGCTCTCATTTCAAATGTCACCTCTTCCAGGCAGTCCTCCGTGACCTCTGCCCAAGCATCATAGGCCTTCACCACTCCCTGTTCTCTTTAATGTACTTTTTATGCAATTGGTATGATGGCCTGTTTGGTTCTATCTGCCCTACCAGACTGTGAGCTCCATGAGGGCAGCACTGTGTCTAGATGTCCAGCCCTGTGCCCCCAGTGCCTGGCACAAAGTAGGTACTCAGCAAATACATGTTGAAAGAATGATTGGTACCTCCGCAGATCACTTAAAGTAGATGCCCCAGACACCCTTTCTGAGAGCCTTGTTTGGTGGGTTCTAGTAATCGTAATTGCAAACAGATGCCACCCCCCCACCATCCCCCTTTGCCCCGCCTTCAGCTGCCTGCATGCTTAGATGCTATATATTTTCAAGGCATTACCCTGTGTGATGTGCATTCACACCACCCCCGGCAGCTCAATCTTCCCCTCCCCAGCGTCCATTGGCATAATCAACCGGGGGCCTGCCCAGAACCTGCCAAGCTTGTATTAATGTTGGCTCATGAAGAGATTTATTCCTTCCCAGCATAGCTCAGACTAGTCCTGGCTCAGCTAAGACTCCCCACACCCTTATGCCCCTTACCACACACGCACATGAGCTCAGCATTGAGCTAGTTCCGATTAGCTTTTGGGAGGGGAAGCTCCTTGGCCTTTGCCAAACAGACAATTAACCCGGAGAGTTTCAAAACCTCTGCATCATTGGGACTGAAAACCGGTTTCCCGCTCCACCGAGGGCCACCAGCACATTGAGAATGTGACCTTAGTTGGAGGTTTAAATGCAAACCCTGTGGTCAGACAGCTGTGTGATTTGAGAGGGTAACTCACTACACCTTTCTGATTATCAGTTTGCTCATTCATAAAAAGGGGATAATATTAAGTGGAATATGCCATAAAGTTGCATCTTCATTAAATATCAAATTCAGAAAGGAAGAGCAAGACAGTCCCTGCCCATGGAGGTGGGAGCAGCATAAGACAGTGTCTACTCTCACCTAAGTTCAGGATGGAACTAACACAGTCTCTGGACTACCACTGTCCCAGCTCCAATAACATGTATCCTGCACATATGAAGGTAAGAACGTTTGCCCCAGATTCAAGCTGAAGCTCTGCTCACCTAGTTTTGTCCTTACCGTATGTTTTTGAGCTCCATTCATGCCAAACTTTTCACTGACCCCAAGACACACCCCTTTTGCACATGGTGTTCTCTCTGCCTAGATTTCCCTTCACTTATTCTCTGCCTAGAAAGCCTATAATCATCCTTCAAAGCCCAGATCTAAAACTCTCACCTGTTTGTAGTTTTCCCTGATCCCTCCCCTTCTCTCTCAGCCCCAAGCAGGCCCTGAAGAATCTCATAAAAACTTCTATCTTAGCACTTTTCACAGTGCATGACCATAACCTGGCTCTTCAACCAAATGATGAAACCTCTGAGGATAAGAACCCTGTTTTTATCTTCATTTGTCTAACCCAGTGCCTAGCACATGACGGAAATGCATTCCATGTTTGCATAAATTATTCTCTGTGTCCCCAAAACTTAACACCAAGACTGGGGCATACTAGTCACATGATGAATGTTTGTAGAATGAATCAATTAATTATTATCCATCGATCATTTATCTCTATAACCTCAGAGTCTAATATTTGGATGAATGAACCGGGCTCCATATTCCTGGCACTCAGTATGCTGTCTGGATCATTGTAAATGCCAAGGAAAGGTTCAAATGAATGTTTATGCCCCCAATGCCTGTATAGCATCTAGCTAACCATTGTAACTGACAACTCCATATTTCTGCAGCTCAGGAAGCACAGGCATATCTTGCTCACCTGATGATACAATGCAGGTTCAAGTCAGCAGAGGTTTGGGGGTGGAGGAGTCTATGCTCCACTTGTTCATTCAGGGACCCAGTATACGGATGGCTCTGCCAGTTTCAACAAGTGGCCTTCTAGGGTCACCCTGGGTATTGATACCCACCTGGAAGACTGGGGGAAAATTATGGAAGATAACATGTAGAAGGATTTTATGAACCAGGGAGTGACCTACCTCACTTCCTCTCACATTCTATTGGCTAGAATTCAGTCAAGTCAACTTCGAAGGAGGCAGGGAAATGTAACTTACCTGTGTGCTCAGAAACAAGAGGAAATGAACTTGAGGATCAATTTATCCGTCCTGCAAACTAATCAATGATCAATAAGTATTTGAATAAACAATGTGGGCAGTAAGCCTTTCTCTATCTGGATTCTAGAACAATGTCTACACATAGTATATGCTCATTAAACAGCTGAAATAATTCATATCTGTATTCTTGAAGCTTTACATACTGCCTCGCATGGAAACAGTTCTCAAGAAATGGATGGAAGGAAGGAAAGAAGGAAGGCAAAATCTCTATAATCCAAGATGCTAATATATCTATTGGCATATGTTAAGGGTTTGGGAAATTGTTACCCTCATAAACTTGGGCAGTGGGCAATTCCTGCAGACTCTTGTCTTCCTGACCTTTAGACCCTAATGGCCAAGACCTATGGGATCTGTCCTTGGTTCTGATCTTTTGGTCCACACCGGCCCTATGGCTCATTACACCCTACCGTGTGACCTGGCCAACTTCCAAGTTCCCAGAAGGAGCGAAGTTACCCCCATGTTTCCCAGGTGTTGTGTGTTCTATAGCCCCAAGCAGGAACAGTGGAAGGAAGGGGGTGGGGAGACAAAGCAGGGCTTTCGATTCAAGGTCTGCTCCCTGCTTGAGTGATCAACATCATTTCCATACTATAATTACATTGCCCAATCCTCTCCTGATTTTACTGCTATCTTGTAAGCCGTCCCGGTTGTGAGTAATTTAAAGCTATATGAGATGTCAGACTCCGTGAAACAATCACCCCTCAAAGAAATATGGCCCTAGATCATAATTGATAAGTCCCATTAGGCAATGGGGCCTCTTATTTCCTATTTGGTCTCTTTGGAAATGGCCTTGTTGATTCGCCTAATGTAGACTGTGTCCCCAGCATTGCTGAGAGAAAGATTCATCCAGCTTTGGAGGATGAGGGCTCTGGGGTCTCAGGTCAGGGGAGGGGAGGATGAGGCTGACATTAAGGAGGGGTGGGGCTCCTGGCTAGACCCAGGAAACTCTGGCTAATTTTTCTCCATGGTCTGTCTGGTTTTGCTGGTGCAGAGAATGCCTACGAAGAGAGGTTGATATTAATGGGATTTAGAACAGGGGTTACAGGATCTTTTATTATAAAGCTTGATTGGTATAAAAGGAAGAGGGGAAGTGTTTGGCACTGAGCCCAGAGGTGCTCCCCAATGCATAACCCAGAAACTTGCTGGTGGTCCAGAAGGAGCACCCATCTTTGCAAAGGCAGCCTTGACCTCCCATCCTGCTGTTTCCTTTCCTCAGCCTCTCTCTCCTAGGTCTGGCACTTCAGCTGGAGCTGATATGTTGAAATAATTTTGGCTATATTATGCTTTTGCAAAATTTAGGACTGATTTGACCAAACATCTTCCTCTATATTCCATCCTTTCACCTACCTTCCTAGATCCAGTGCTCAGACAAAGGCCTTATTCTGTCAAACAGAAAAACAAGCTAGGGGGAAGGGAACAGTAAATGAACTGGTAATCAAGCACTGAGATTCTAGGCCTTATCCTGTCACCAACTTGCTGACCCGCTTTGAGGAAGTCATTTTCCCTCTCTGGAACTCAAGCCCTCTGTCTTAAAATAAGGGGCTAGTCTAGAATACTTTTGAATTAGCTGCCAACATTTTTAAAATCAGGAGATTGCACATAAAAGAGGTTTAAAGCTCCTCTTATATATTCCAATTGGCAACACTGTTCTCACACTCACACATGGTCTCCAACAATTGGAACTGAGGGGCAGGTGTCCTGTTTAGAGGAGATATGTGCCATTTAGTTCATCACAATCCCCACCCCTCCCTATTGTCTTACAACTTGATTCTTTTGTTTATATTATCAACTAGACTTTGTAGACTTATGTGTTTTTGATTTCTGAGTGTCTGTCCCCCTCACTCCAGCTTCATCGGTTCACAACAGACTCATTCTCAGATGGAAATAAATGGCTGCTAACCATCCCCTGTGACTACTTCTCTCCAACACTAATTAACGCTGAGTAGTCGGTTTCAGAACCATGGACAGATCGTTGGCCTAGGTATTGGAGGCTTATGAGTCCTCCCAGGGCCCACAACCTCTCCTTTCTGGGCAGCCACCCACTTGCCCATGATCGAGAATACACTGATACCTAGTACCCTGGCGCTCCATATTGCTATTACCACCCAAGCCCCGAGTCTCCACTGCTTCTGTTCTCTGCCTGATTGATTTGTTTGTAATTCTGTCATTCCTTGTGATCGGGCTGGGGGGGGGGGGGGGGGGGGGCGGGGGCGGGGGGGGGAGGGTAATTCTTCTCTGGCAAGACGTGTCAAAACTGCCTGTCTATCTTTTGGGTGCAACTGCTGTTTGCCAAACGCCATCGTCCATGTTGCTGTAAAGAATGACGGATCTGATATCATATATTACCGTTGCGCACTTTCGTTTTTGATATCTGTTTTTCCTTCCAAAATTTGCTGAGTGATTGAGAGGCCGTGGTTGCTTTTTTGAGATGCATCATAAGGCCTCCTTCGTGAACAACTTGGCCAGGCAACGTGGATCACAGGAGATAAGGGAAAATTGTCAAGCGCCTCCAAGCTGTTTCTCGCTGGCATCTCTTTGTGAGTTCCCCCCATGGCATCTCTCCGGGAGTCCGCGGCTGTCAAGAAGAGATTGGTCGGTGGAAGCCGGTATAAACTCCTTATAATGACTTGGCACAGTACTGAAAAAACCCACCACAATTTGGAGCCCACTAGCTGCCCACTCCGTGCCAAGCACTGTGCTAGGAACTGGAACACAGGAATGAAGAAGTAATGTCTCTGGTGTCGGGGAGCTCATATCTCAGTGGGCAAGACAGACAATTAAAAGAAATGTATAAAATAGCAAGTAGTGATATGCATCGGTGGGAGGGGGGATTAATCTGAGTAGAGACGGATGATGACGGTGGCTACTTTAGATCAGAATACTCAGGCAGAGCCTCTCCAGGAAGCTGTCATTGGGCAGAGATGCAGTGGTAAAGCAGTAGCACAGGGCATGCATGTCCCCGGGGGAGGAGGTCTCCAGATGGAAGGAGAAGCAGGTGCCAAGCTCTGGCAGCTAGAACACATTCAGCATGTTTGAGGAGTAGAAAGGTCTTTAGAGCTGCAGTGGCAAAAGGGGAACATGGAGGAGTCTGGTCCTCATCCCCTGCTGCCTCCACCAACCCAGGCCTTAAGTTTTCATCTGGGGCTCTCCAGAGAAACAGGACCAGTCTCTAGACCTACATGCAGATCTAGACATATCAAAAGATTTATCTCAAGGTCTTGGCTCATGCAATTGTGGGGGCTGGCAAGCCCAAAGCTGTCTGTAGAACAATTCATCAGTCTGAATGCAGGAGCTGCTGTTCTAGTCTTGAGACAAGACTTCTTCCTCAGAGAAGCCTTAGTTCTGGTTAAAGCCCTTCAACTGATTGGGTGGAGCCCACCCAGATTATCAAGGGAAAATTTCCTTTATCTAAAATCAGCTGCAGGTAGATGTGAGCCACATTTACAAAATACCTTCACAGCAACACCTTGATTAGTGTTTGATTGAATAACCAAGTGCCAGAGCCTACACAAGTTGACACATACAATTTGCTGTCACGGGCCCTTTGAGCCCCCACACTATCTCCCACCCTATGCCTCAGCTCACAGCCCCACTCCGCCTACACCTCCAAGCACATCTCTTACCATGGTGGCCAGCATGGTGCTTTCCCCTGAGGATGTACTAAAAGGATGTTGTTGTTACTACTTTGTCAGCCACCTTCAATGTTTTTAAAGGAACTAAACAGTTAAAATTATCTATACTTCCAAAGTTCATATCTGGGATTTATGGTGTTCAGATTTCAAAGAGGAGAGTTGGGCATTGGTGGCCAAGTCCTGGTGCCTCAGGAAGTAAGGAAATGCTGGTAATGAACATCTTCTATTCTGGGTTAGATCCAGCACTATTGGCCCCTTAGTCTACTTCTTGTGCAGTTGTTTGCAGGGTTTACAAAGTGCGCTAACTTTATAGTTCCTGGGTATGGAGAGACCCAGTAATCCTTTACATATGTGAAGTATTAGCCACCAATAATCTCTTGTCCATGAGCTCGTCTGTATCTCACAACCCTCTCTGTGGACAAGTAAACTGAGGCCCAGAGAGGGGGAGGGACGTCCCCCAAGGACACGCAACAGTGAGCTGAGGTAGACCTAAGCCTGTAATTCAGGTCTTCTGCCCATGACCCCCAATTCTTCTGCCCTGTCTTCTACCTCAGGGAACCAGGGTTCTTCTAGGACACAGCATAGGCAGGCTTGCCCCATCTTTTCCAAGGCTTTCAGGGCTGCTAGATGGAGGATTGGTTTGTGACCCTCTGAATCATCTGCTTGATCTCTGACTTGTTATTCAAGAGCAAACACGCCAGACTGAGTCAGGTCCTGAGAGGACTGTGACATTATCCTTAAGGATACATCATCCATGAATGTATCCCCATACCCCATATTCCATTTAGCCCCATCCAGGGAGAAGGAATGCCAAGCCCTGCCTATGCAGGTGCCCCAGGTCTGTCCAGGCTGGACACTCCCCACTTCCCACCAGCCCTACTTCTCCTGGCTTTCCCTCACTCCACAACCTGCAACCAGGCACTTGCTGTTGAATGAATATTCCCAATACCAGATCTAGTCTTGGCAGCCCTTGCTCAAAATTTCAGCCCTCTGTGGGCTTCAGGAAGTCCAAACTCCACAGTGTGGTATTAGAAAGCCCTCATGGTGATCCCCCAACTCCGCCTCTAGTCTCATCCCCATCCCCAGACTCTTACAGCTTCTGAGTGTCGGGTCACAGCAGATGGTGCTTGCTTCCTCCAAGGCTCTGATCTTCCCACCTCCTCACTTCTGCTCAAAACCTTCCCTGCATTGGAAAAGCCTACTTTCTGCATTCCAATAAGCTTGAGAAAATTACATCTTGCTGTAAAAAAAAAAAAAAATAAATGCACTACATTAAAAGTAAGAACATCTGTCCATCAAATGTGACCATTAAGAGAGTGAGAATGCAAACCACCCCAACAGAGTGTGAGAGATCCTCTCAATAGTATATTCCATCAAGAACTCATATCCATAATATATAAAGAGCACCTTCTAGTGAATAAGAAAAAAGTAGACAACCCAATGGTGGGGGTGGGGGAAGCACTTCACCAAGAGAAGATGAACAAATGGCCAATAAACATATGAAAACATGCTCAACTACATCAGTCATTGAGGCAATGCAGTTTAAAACTTCAATGGAATACCACCTCACCCCCACAAGAATGAACATGAAATAAAGCAAAATGAAAATGGCAGAATATATGGAGCGTTAGTGAGACTACGTTGCTCAACACTCTCACGCTTCTGGTGGGAGTGTTAATTGGTACAACCATTTTGGAAGCCTGTCTGGCTGCGTCTACCACAGCTCAACATATGCCCACCCCTTGACCCATCAAGTTTACTCCCAGATCATACCCAACAGAGATGCCTGCATATGTTCACCAAAAGACATGTACCAGAATGTCATAGCGGCACCACCTGGGATGGCCAAAAAAAGAAACAACAGCAGAGCAGGCCAAAGGGAAAAAAAAAATCGTGGCGTATTCACACATTGGGATTCTGCACAGTAGTGGGAATAAATGAGATACGCTTACACACAACACGGAAGGATCTGACAAACATAATCTTAAGCAAGAGAAGCCAGAAACAAAAGAGGGCATACTGTACATGAAAACGGGCAAAATTAACCTGTTCTGTGAGAAGTCAGGTTGGGGGTTCCCTGGAAGAGGCTGGAAGGGGTCTCCAGAGACTTCTGGGGAGCTGACTATATTGTTTCTTGATCAGGCTGCTGGTTACATGGGGGCATTCATCTTGTGAGAATTTATCAAGCTGTACACTTGTCTCAACTATTTATGCTACTAAAACAGAGAGTCTAAAGAAATTCCACCTGCCTTCTAACTCCAGGGCAAGTCCTTCACTGACCAAACATATTTCTCCTTCATTTCTATTTTATTTAGCCCTGTCTGTACCTCCCTGGGGCCATCAGGCTGTTTCTAATGTGGGTCTGGTTCACCTGCCAATCTGTGAACCCCCTGAGGGTAGATGTTGGTAGACTCCATTACCTTCCGAGACATGACACCACATAGTAGGTGCTCAAGAAAGTACACGCTGAATTGAATAGGTGTAGCCTAGCTGGGAAAGAGAATGTTAACTACTGATCAACATGCCCTTCAGTCCCACCTCAGGGCATGTCTGTCCCCATTGCCTAAAGAATCTCCCCTGATGTCCTATTGGCCTGTGCCTTCCTTACTCCATCCAGTTCTCTGCTCAAAATCACTTTACCAAGGAGTCTTCACTTGACCAACCATCTTTCATAAAATACCACTACCTCCTTCCTCCCCCTCAAGGAACTTTCTGATGAGAGCTAAGTATAAGCTCCTTCATGGAGCTCCAAAGGTCCTCAATGACCTGAGCCCTGCCTCCTTCTCACGACACCTCCACTCATCCCGTCAAAGCATTCTGCAAAACCACACCATGTCCCATCCATCGTGCCTCTGAGCCTTTGCACATGTTGTTCAATCTTACATTAAGTGTTTTTCTTCATTCTGTCTCCTGCCCATCACTTGACTAACACCTATGCTTCCTTTAAGAACCAACTCAAGGGATGCCTGGGTGGCTCAGTCGGTTAAGCAGCTGACTCTCGATTTTTGCTCAGGCCACAATCTCACGGTTCGGTTCATGGGATTGAACTCCTCATGGACTCTGCACTGACAGCGTGGAGGCTGCTTGGGGTTCTCTCTCTCTCTCTCTGCTCTTCCCTCTCTCCTCTCTCCCTCTCTCTGTCTGCTCTTCCCCCACTTGCGCTCTCTCTCTCTCTCTCTCTCTCTCTCAATAAAGAAATAAGCTTTCAAAATAATAAATTTAAAAAAAGAACTAACTTACGCATCATTTTCTCTTAGAATCTTCCAGACTATTCCCCGGCTGGATCAGTTGTCCCTTCTGGACACCCATAGCCCTCCTTGTTTCTACCATCACATCATTGATCACTCTAGGCTATAATGGACCTTTCTCAGAATAACCTTCAGGTCCTTCGTCAATATAGGACTCTAGTTTATTCACTTCGTATGCCTAGGACTTCGCAGGGTGGTTTGTAAAGAGTGGGAGGTTGAGGGGCACCTGGGTGGCTCAGTTGGTGGAGCGTCCAACTTCGGCTCAAGTCATGATCTCATGGTTCATGAGTTTGAGCCCCATGTCAGGCTCTGAGCTATCAGCACTGCTTCGGAATCTGTGACTCCCTCTCTCTCTCTGCCTCTCCACTGCTTGTGCTCTGTCTCTGTCTCTCAAAAAATAAACGCTAAATTTAAAAAAAAAAGAGTGGAGGTATTGAATAAAATTCGAGGAGACAGGGAGGGAGGGAGGGAGGGAGGGAAGGAGAGAGGGAGGAAGGAAGGAAGGAAGGAAGGAAGGAAGGAAGGAAGGAAAGGAAGAATGGGAGAATTCGAATACCTGCTGAGCCCCAAAGCCTCTCACCTCCCATCCTGCCATAACCCCTGAATCTTGACCATTAAAGACAAGAAACTAATGAAGTTTCTACTGACATTCTTAACTCTGAGAAATGACAAGTTACCAGCAAGGTTTTTTTTTTTTCATGTTTCCTCTTCCAATGCTTTATTTATCCCTGTCTATTTAATGATGATACAATTCACATCCTCCTTTTTACTTGCCCTTAAACTTCTGAATTTTTAATCGAGCAATGTAAACTTAATTTTTTTTGTCTCCCGGATATGAAAGGTCTTAGACCCTGACAGGAAAATCAGTGATGAATTATGCAGGCAACGAGCACCAATCTGACTTCTGTGATGTGTTGAGTTATAATTGCACAAACTATTGCGTCCCCAGACCCGAGAAATGTGGTTTTACACTTTCTCAGACATCTTTACAAAAGGGTGACAGTAGATTTCGCAAGTAGGGAGGAACCGGACTGTTTTTCCAGAAACAACACGGGCTGGGACACCCACCTCCTGCTGGTCCTTCAGAAGGTGGACCCAGCTCCCTCACCCACATTTGGCAGAAAGCACTAGTATCAGCTCTAGCCAAGAAATGAGGTCTGGTGCCTTCCCACAATGATGGCCATTTATCAGGCATGACACTCGGTGACTCAGGGGACTGGAAATGGGACGTGGCATCTCCTATCTGGGCCTGAGAGAATCAGAGTCCATGGGCAACAACATGGGCATCCCCATGTGACATGGGATACAAGCTCATGTATTCAGGACTTCATTCCACTAATATTTATTAAGTGCCTACTTTTTTTGCCAGTCACTTATCCAGTGATAACCAAGACACAGCCCAACTTTCCTGGGGCATGTTTTTGAGCTGGAGACAAAGAATAAGATAAACTGACAAGATGATTCCAGCTGGGTGGGTGACGGCCAAAAAGACAGCATAGCAATGTGCAATGATGTTGGAGTATGGGGTGGCAGTCCTTTAGATGGGGTGGACAAGAAGGCTTATTTGTGGAGGTGATGCTGAACCGACACCCTTTTGCAGGGAGGCAAAGCGTGCTCCAGGCAGAGGAAACCAAAAGCACAAAAGCCCCAAGATGGGACAGGGAATGGAGTATTTGCTGGACAGGAAGATGAGCCAGGTGACTGGGGCATAGTGAATAAGAGGCCCTTTCTTATAAATCTTACCAGCAATGAAGTCCAGCATTTAGATGTCATGCCTTTTTTTTTTTCAGTTTTTGAAAAAAAAAAAAGCATTTTATGTCGCTACCTGGGAGCCATTTGAATATCACAGCCAGGAGCAATTCAGAGGGTATTCATTTAGGTGGTGAAACTGACCACACAGAGATTTCACGAACCATCACCATTATCTCCATCATCACCATCATCATCATCACCATTATCTCCATCATCACCATCATCGTCATCACCACCATCTTGGTCACCAAAACCATCATCACCATCATCATCATCTTCTTCATTATGGTCACTATCCTTGCTGTACCTGGGAAAACCTGGCCATGAGCCCCACTCAAATCCTTTATTCAGCCAACATTTATTAAGAATCTTCTATGTGCCAAGCACGGGGCAGGCAACTGTGAATAAAAGTGGACATCTCCTTTGCCCTCATGAAGCTCACAGGCCAGAGGGAGAGCCCAGGAGTCAACAGTTTAACTGACACACCAATACCCTAATTACAGGCTGCTGTGTTATTTAATTACAGAGGGTGATTAATGGCTGGAGTGGGAGGGACTTTTCAGAACGTGTAGTGCCATGGAGGTGACAGGCACACCAAGTTCTTAAATCAACAAAACATCAGCATGTAGCCAGCCTCTCTTGGGGATAAGGAAAAGGCCTGTATTAGGAGCTGTTTTCAGAATGTGCCTCTGGATTCGGAGCAACGATTCCATACTCAGAAGAAGACACAAAATAGAAGAACCCCATGTGCCTCACTCCAGTCTTGGTGGGAGAACAAAGGGGGGAAGGAAAGAATTGAGTGCCTCCTGGGCGCTGTGCTTGTGTGGCTCCATTTAATGTTTATTAAGCAGCACTGCCCCCATTTAACATAGATGGGAACTAAAGGGTCAGGTGGGGAAGGCACCAGGGTTGCATAGCTAGGACAGCCAGAGGAGGGAGCACACCCAGGCGTCCCGGATTGTAACCACCATGCAAATCAGCCTCCCTTTCCTAAAAGTCTTGGGAACTTAGGGCCTGGGTACCTTAGTAAGGGAAACTTGCATGAAATACGCAAGTGTTCCCTTGAACCCAGGCAGAGAGTGGCTTGCAGACCTGAAATGTATGATTCCCTAGAGGGATCTTGGAGCCAGAGGAAGGAAGTCAGTCCTCTCCAAAGGCACACCCTCCTAAAATATTTCCTGATCGGGATGAGCACACTGAAAGCACTGAACAGTTTTCCCGGTACACCGAGGGCTGTGGGTCTGGTGATCAGCTGCCATCACCACGACCCATCCTCCAGTGCACACACCTCCTGGGCCCATCGCTAGCCACATGCTGCTAGGAAAAGGGAAGCCCTTGGTCCTCTGGGTGATGGTGAGCATAGTAGACCAGAGCATGGACTTTGGCCTCAGATCTCAGCTTCAAACACAACTTAGAGCCTCAGTTTCTGCATCTGTACAGTGGAACAAGGAGTTATGCCTACCTTATCAGGTGAATGGAAAGTTCCAAGGGATGAAAACACTCAGGTGGCTGGCACAGAGCAAATAATAGCATCTGGCAATGATTCTTGTGAACACTACAGCCAGAAGAGATGCTCTGACATCTAACCAGAGAATGTGACAGCTCACTTTTGATAAAGAGACTGTGTCTTCAATTCCCTCTTAAGAATATTCCACAAAGCAGGACTTTTTCCAGGAGCCTCTGAAAGAGAAATCATCTGCAAGATAATTTCTGGAAGAGATGCACACTCTCAACCCTGGTTTTCTTATTTTCATCAACTGTTCCCATTCTTCCTGGTTCCTACCAACTGCACACTTATTGGTGTGTTTACTCATTTATCCATCTCTTTGCAACTGTTTCCCTAATATTCCTCTGTACCCTCAGCTTCTGGCACCCTACCTAAAGAATAATGATGGAATAAATGGATGACAGTGAAGCTGGAAAGAGTTCTCAGTGAAGAGATGGGGACACCCTTCGTGAGTTCGGGTCTAACTGACAGTTCGCCACCTCTCAGAGGTCTTCCAGGATTTCTCTCCTCTCTCGAATTGTGATTTTTTTTTTCCCACTGAGGTATAATTGACATATGACATTATATTGTTTCAGGCATACAACATAATGATTGAATATGTGTATATATTGAGAAATTATCACCACAATAAGTCTAGTTAACATTCATCCCCATGCAGAGTTATAGGATCTTCTTCCCTGTGATGAGAATTTTAAGATTTGTTCTCTTAGAAGCTTTCAAATGTGCAATACAGTATTGTTAGCAATAGTTGTCATGCTGTATATGACACTCCCATGACTTATTTATGTATAACTGGAAGTTTGTGCCTTTAGATCCCTACACCCCCCACGCCCACCTCTGGCAACCAACAATCTTTTCTAAGATTCTATGAGCTTGGTAGAAGCTTGTGTTGGTTTTGTTTATGTTGCTTTTAGATTCCACGTATAAGTGAGAGCACACAGTATTTATCTTTCTCTGACTTATTTCATTTAGTATAATGCCCTCAAGGCCCCATTGATGTTGTTACAAATGGCAAGATTTCAATCTTTTTTATGGCTTAATAATAATCCATTGAGTGTGTGTGTGTGTGTGTGTGTGTGTGTGTGTGTGTGTGTGTTTGCATGGACAGCCAAGATATGGAAGCAGCCCAAATGTCCATCAATGGATGAATGACAAGGGAAATGAACACACACACTTCATTTTCCTTACCATTCACCCATTGATGGACACTTGGGCTGCTTCCATATCTTGGCTATTGTAGATAATGCTGCGATGAACATAAGGGAACATGTATCTTTTCCCATTAGTGTTTCATTTTCCTCGGATCAATCTCCAGAAGTAGAATTGCTGATCACCTGGGGTTTCTATTGTCAAATTTTTGAGGAACCTCCATACTCTTTTCCACAGTGGCTTCACCAATTTACATTCCAACCAACAGTGCACAAGGGTTCCTTTTTCTCCACATCCTCACCAACACTTGTTATTTCTTGTCTTTTTGATGCTAGCCATTCTGACAGATGGGAGGTGATATCTCATCATGGTTTTGATTTGCTTTTCCCTGATGATACTGAGCACCCTTTCATGTATGTGTTGGCCATCTGAATGTCTCCTTTGGGAAAATATCTATTCAAATCTTCTGCCCACCCTTCAGTCAGATTGCTTGTGTTTTCTTGCTGTTGAGTTGTATAAGTCCCTTCTATATTTTGGATACTGACTCCTCATCGGATGTAGGATTTGAAATATTTTCCTCCATCAGCTTTCTGTGTCAGGGCATCAAGGCTTGTGAATGGAGCACAGGGAAAATGTTAAAGACCAGGTTTGAACCTGTTCAGCTACTTTCCAGCCTGACATCTTCTCTGAGCCTCTGTTTACTTACCCAGAAGTTTGGACCTTTCTCTGACAAAGACTCTGTCCATGACCAAATTTAGTCAGCCTCTCTGAGTGCACTTCTCAACTAGGCTCCACCCTTGGCCTTGCCAAGCTCTGGCAAAGAATCCCCTCACCCTTGATATTTAATCAAGTTCTTATTAATTTTCCATCCACTGATTCCCTTACCCTGTTCATTGGCTAAAACTTTCCCTTGCTGGGGAAGGAAGATAAAAACGGAATAAAACAAGTCTTAGTCTTGTGTCAAGCTTCAGAGCACCTCTTTGGATGCTCTGCAACCCCGTATGAGGTCTTGGAAAACCCCACCCACTGCCACCCTTTCCATGAGGGCCTAGTCATTGTCATCTGGAATGCAGTCTGAAAAGCAATGACTGTGTCCACAGAAATCCTGTTGGTGATCACAGGATTTCTTATGGCATCCCCCAGGGCTGAGTCATGGATAGCTGAGAATCCACAGACTTTCTAGTTTATTGGAGATTTCACTTAAAACTCCAAGACCCAATGCTTAATTTTGAAACTATGGGTAAGGAAGTTGCTTTGAGGCCTTCCTTCTTCCTCATTCTCCACTCACCACTGGTGTGACCTTGGGCAAACCCCTCAACTCTCAGAGCCTCAGTGTATCCCTATGTAAGTTGGGTATATGTGATTGCTACATCCCAGGGTTGTGACGATATTACATGAGAAAAGTCAAAGATGAAGGAGCAGGGGGCAAGAAGAGGAAGAGCAAAAGAGCAAGAAGGGAAGAAGAGGAGGAGGAAGAGGAGGAGGGAGAGGAAGAGGAGGGAGAGGAGGGAGACAAGGGAGAGGAGGGAGAGGAGGAAGAGGAGGAGGGAGGAGGAAGAGGAGGAGGAGGAGGAGATGAAAAGGAAGGCAGTAACACCTACCATGATGTGTCTAGCACACTGAAGAGGTACAATAATTGTCAGTCCCCCTTCCCTTTTTATAAAGTGTGACATAGGGGGCAAGCACCAGGAAATCGGAGTTCTAGCCCTGCCCATGAAATTGAGATCATCCCACTTACTCTGGTCACAGGCTAGCATTTACTTGCCTTTGTCCCTTAGTTGCTAATGGTCACTGCCCAGACCAGACACCGGCCAGCCATGCCACTCCCCTTTAGTCACCTCAAGCACTGGTTTGTGCTCTTTAGTGTGATGGAGACAGGTGTGCTTTGTCTGGCTATCACAAGATGAGTCCACTGATAGAGCGGAAGTATACCCAGGCTTCAGAAACCAGGGTTTACATTCCGGGTCTGCCACTTGGAAGCTGGGGGACACAGCGAGCCACCATCCCTGGAGTTACTGTGGTGATCCACCTGCAGACACACTCCTCGGGAATGACGCACCCCCCAACCCTCAACTGCTGATGGCTCATGACTGCAGCCCTCACCGAGATGCCCTCCATCATTGGGAACTACCTTGCCCAAAGTCACAATCCTGACTTATATGACCATGACTGGCTATGTGGGCATACAAAGGCCCAGCCCCATAGCTCAATTTGGGGAGAGTTTGAAGATGTATTTCAGCTCCAGAGCCCCCCATATGATCAGCTGAGGGAACCCTCAGTAGCAATTGCATGATGGATCAAGGTGTTGTCTTTACCAATATTTCTCCCTCCCTCCTTCTCTCCCTCCTTCTCTCCCTCCCTCCCTCCCTTCCTCTCTTCCTTCCTCCCTCCATCCCCTCCTTCCTTCCTTCTTTCCTTCCTCCCTACTTTCCTCCCTCCCTCCCTCTCTCCCTCCTCCCCTCTCTTCCTCCCTTCCTTCCTCCCTCCCTTCCTTCCTCCCTTCCCCCCCTACCTTCCTCCCTTCCTCCCTCCCTTCCCCCTTACCTTCCTCCCTTCCTTCCTCCCTCCCTTCCTGCCTTCCAGGTGTACCTCTCAAGATCACTCCCCAGCAACCCTTCTACATGCAACTTTCCATTGCAGAATCTGTGTCCTGGCAACCCAATCCAAAACAACCCTTCTGGGGGTGATGAGAGCATGTCTTAACTATGACTGGCTCTCAGGCAATGTATCTCGCACGGCGACATTTTTAAATGTCCCTCTTGCAATGTGCTTCATTCTCTTGGGTTGAATGGGGTTGATATGGACATTTCTGTTTACCCCACCAGTAATAAGCTCTGACTGTATGTCAGGCTCTGCACTGGGACCTGAGATATACAATAGTTCTCACCTTCTGTCTAAAACTCCAGTCCCTCCTGAAGCAGAAAGACAGCCCTGGCTCACTGAGATCTTACCCAACTTAATATGATGAGAATTTATTGAGCACCTAATATAGATAGAGAGATACAAAAGTGAAGACAGCATTCCTCCTTAAGCAGTTCACGCCCCAGTACAAGACTGTGACAACACCACATGACACATGAGAGACAAGGAAGCTTGCACCAGGTGGGAAGCCCAGACTTTCTAGTCTGAGGTTGCCTGGGTTCAAATCCCACATTTACCACATTCCAGCTTCATACCTCTGGGGCAAGTTACAAATATTTATTGAGCACCTACTATGGGCGACACCCTTCACTAGCACCGGAGAGGCAACAGTGAGCAAAATGAGTGAGATGACATGGTTCCTGCCCTCCTGGAGCATGCAGTCTAGTCCCTGATGCTACCTTTCATAAGTGGCTCAAGGAGGCAGCTCTTGGCCCAGCAACACCCAGGAGATGTGTGTTTCCTGTGTGCCCACAGACAGCAGTTGGCCAGTAGACCCTTCCTCTGTGGTCCAGCTGTGGGGTCTCTATCTCTGAGCCCAGATCCCTGAATTCAGAGAGCAAGCACAGTGGATTCCTGCGAATGCCAAGTAGATTCCTCTTCTCTCCACTACCATTCGCAACATAGCTCTCGTGACCATAGTCCTGATGTCAGGGAGTGGGGCTCCCATGCTAGAGCATTCGTTACTTTCTAATTAGACTCCCTTCACCAATTGCTCCGTTTTAGCAGAAATAAACGCAGGCGTTTTTGGTTTGTCAACATATGTCTTGCCGAGAAGCTACCACAGAGAACATTCAAATCCCGAGTGCTCACGGGTATCACGACGAGATTCAATGCGACTGTTTTCCTGGAGAGCAGCTGACCAGGCTGCTGGCAAATGGATTCGATTCATGAGCGTTGGTTTTTCAAATCAAGTGTGACTAATCCCAGCCCCATCATCATGCCAGTCAGGAAAAGCTATGGAAATGCTAGCTCCATTACACTTAGCATGTAATTCACAGGAGCATAAAACTGAAGCCTAATTCAACACTTTTCCTCCTGGTTTTACAGATGGAAACAGGCCTTTCCGCCTGTATCACTCCAGGCCTGACACGTGAATAGAGAATCTGACGATCCAGGCTTCTGATACTCCTAAGATGAGTTTCTTTCGGACAGAGTGACCCCATTGGAAAGTCCAGAGATGTCTAGGTCTGTGGAACATTGGAGCAGCAAGTAGCCAGTAAAGCATCCTGACCAAAGGTGAGAAGACTGAAGCCAGAGAGGGGAAGGGAGAGTCTCAAGGTCATGTAGCAAAGTCAAAAGCAGAGTCTGGGCCTCCTGACTTCCAGCTCTATCAACCACATCCCACCATCTCTTATTAACTCTCTTAATTCTAACCACAGTGTGCTTCCTACAAATTCATTTGAGTAGAGCTTGACCAGTTACCAAAAGGAGTGAAGTAATTCCAATAAAAATATACTGAGCCATGAACAGATAAACAAAATATAGGGGCACCTGGGCGGCTCAGTCAGTTAGGCGTCCAACTCTTGATTTCAGTTCAGGTCATGGTTCGTGTGGGGCTCCACACTGATTGTGGAGCCTGCTTAGGGTTCTGTCTCTCTCCTCCCTCTCTGCCCCTCCTCTACTCTTGTGCACACTGTATCTCTCTCAATAAATAAATAAACAAACAAACAAACAAAATATAGCAGAGCCTTAGAATGGAACAAGATTCTGCCACAAAAAAGGAGCGAAGCACTGACACATGCTACCACATGGATGAACCTTGAAAACATTAGTTAGACTCAGTGACAAAAGCCAGACATAAAAGGTCACTTATTGTAGGATCCCGTTTATATGAAACGTCCAGAGTAGGTAAATCCATAGAGACAGAGAGCAGAGTGTTGGCTGCGAAGGGCTAAGGGGAAGGGTGTGGGGAGGGACTGTTTAACCGGGACATGGTTTCCTTTTGGGATGATGACAACGCCTTAAAACTAGAGGTGATGGTTGCACAATATTGTGAGTGTGCTGAACCCCACTGAACTGTAAACTTGAAAGTGATTAATTTTATGTTATGTGAAATTTTCCTTCACACACACACACACACACACACATGCATGCACATGCACGCACACACACACACACACAAACACGCATATCAAATGTACTGAGCACCTCCCGAAAGTGTGCATTTCATGCACATTATCTTGATAGTTTCTTGTATGATCCAGTGGTACTTATGGTTTATGTGTCATGATCCTATTTAACAGATGAGTAAACTGAGACCGAACAGTTTCAGCCATGGGCCCAGGAAGACTCAGCAATGGGCCCAGGAAGACAATATCACGGCAATATCATGGTGGAGCTGGGATTTGAATTTGCATCTGACTGCCAAGGGTCTACTCCCCCCTGATTGCCTGCCCTTCAGTACCACACAACCAGAGACAAGCTCAGAAGTGGTGACCGTGATAATTCTATAAAAGAGTCTCAAACTCATCTTTTCTGGGCACAAATTAGAAGTCATTAGGTCCTCTTCAGGAAGCTAGAACCTCTGAGAAGACAGAACACATAAAGGATTTGATGCCAAAGGAGGAGGGGACAGAGTGCTGGTTGACAAGGCTAATACTTCCCAAGGGAGTCAGTTCCCTGTAACACTTGGCAAAGTGAACGAGATCAGAAATCTTTGGATGAAACAAAATTCAACAGGTTTCATTCCCAGGGGCCGTCTCAGAGCCTTTACTTTCCCAGTGTGCTCTGTGATTTTCTGAGAGCCCCCTAGATAATGTGCAGCATTTCCCAACTTATGAGATCCCCGAGTCCCTTTCTTCCTGTCCCCTGACCAAGGGTCCCTGGGGCTCACCTTGTATGTCACACATCTAGGGAAACCCCCACTTCTGAACGCTGTGGCTCCGAGGATAAGGGAACCAGGAATCACACATGGCCTATAGTGGAGACAGTCACAGAGCACCTAAATCCCAGCTACCCCTCTGGGTTGTAGCAGCACATTCCCTTTTCCTGCCAAGCTCTCATGCTTAAGCTAGTCTGAACTCTTGTTTCCAGGGAAAGAGGAGAGGCTGAGTGAGGGTGATGGAGAGAGGGAGGGAACCAAGAAGGGAAAGGAGGGAGGGAGGGAGGGAGGGAGGGAAGGAGGGAAGCAGGAAGGGAAAGGATGAAAAGAGGGAGGAATGGGGGGAGAAAAAGAGGCAGGGACCAAGGGAGTTGAGGCAGGGAGGGAGGGAGGGAAGAAAGGAGGGAGAAGAGGGAAGCAGAGGAGGGAGGGGGAGGGGCAGGGGAGGAGATGGAGGGAGGGGAGGGGAGGGGAGGGGAGACCAGGAAAGGAAAATGGAAGGGAAAGGATGGAGAGAAACAGATCAACAAGAAGCCCAAGAGCAAGAAGAGCCCCAAGTAAACTTCGAGTCCCCCAACCCCAGGCCAGGCATCATCAGCTGCAGAAAACAAGTAAACAACCAAACCAACCCAAAAGCTATAGCTGCCCTGGAAGAGGAGGAATGAGGAGGTATTACCCATTAATGAGGCATTCCCCAAGATGGCGGGGAAACAATTAGGAGGTAGCACCGGAGAAAAAGCAAACACTTTTTCCATCAAAAAGATATTAAAGCTAATTCAAATGGGGAAGAGGTGATGGGGGTGGGGGAGGACCTTGGAAGAGCCCAGGGAGAAGGATAAAAGGGTTGCTGATGAGCACACAGAAGAGAGAGATTTATCCAAACTCTAATATGTGTGTGAGCAGGAGGGTGTGGGGGTGCTTCGGGGGGCTCCCCAGCTGGGCTTGAATAAACAAGTCGATATCTGCTTTTCCTTCCCATAAGTGAGAGCATGATGGGCAAAGCGCTCATCCCCCAGTTGGCAGACTTGAAATGAGTGATCGATAGGGCAATATCACGGAGCTAATTAAATCAGAGCTCCACGGGGCTGGCTTCTTTACAGCCCGGAACCGGCGAGAGTCTGATGCGCAGGCCAGGATGGCACCTGGAGGTCTGCTCTGACCTCCTGCCCTCAGCCCAGTAGTTGAAGTTCTTCGACCTTCTGCCGTGCCTGCCCCTGTCCCACCCTAAGCAGCCTATTCTGCTCTTCGGAAACACTGAGCACAGCAATCTTAAATAGCCTAACGCTGGGTAGCTCTGAACATCAGACTTTGAGTTCTGGCCTTTTTTTTTTTTTTAATCTCATTTCGAGTGATTACATCCTTTTTACAGATGAAGACGCTAAGGACCAGAGAGGTGAAGGAATTAGCTCAAGGTCACACAGCTGGTGGGTGTTAGAATACCAACCCATGTTTTCCAGAATCCCAGTGAAGAGGTCTACACCACTGATTCTGGAAAGGTCCATCCAAATCAGCTTCTGGTAGCTTTAACCAACCAGAGCCAGGTGCCAGACTAGGCAGTGGGAACACAATGGGGAAAAGGCAGACAGGATCACCACCCTCAGCCTAGCCGGGGGACGACGGAGGAAAAAAGAGGTAAGCAACCAGGAAACGGACACCTGCCAAGTGTGGTAAGTGCTGCATGGAACAAAGAGGGCAGTGACAGGTAGTCAGGTAGTCAGGGAAGGCTTCTTGGAAGAGGTGGCCCTCATAGTGAGGCCCAAAGGAGGAGAAGGAGCCAGCCAGGTGGAAGGTGGAGGAGGCACTGGTGGGGGTGGGAATGAGCTCAAAGCTGAGGAATCAGGGTGGGCAGTCCTGGAACCCGTGGAGGTCATGCAGGAACACCGGAGTGGGCCTTCGAATGTACTGGCTCCCGAGTGTGATAGACAGTCCTCGGAGGACCTCCAGCCAGGATGAGACGGGGCTCCATTTGTGGTGTTCCGGGTTTACTCGCCATTTATGGGGGAGGAAACAGACTCAGGCATGGCCCCTGATTTTCTCAGAATCACAATGCAAATCTGGGGCTACCCCCACCCAGAGCCTGGGTCTCGTGATGCCCAGCCCAGGGCTCTTTCTCTGGCCACGTGGCCTCTCCTGCCAGATGGTAAGGGATGTCTTTTTCATTTCCCTGCATAACCACAGCACTCAAGCCTGGATCTGGTACATGCCCAGCACCCACTGAAGTTTGTTGAGTGAATTAATGGCGTGAAAAGGAGAACTGGAGGCAGACTTCACACCTCTTGAGCACCCAGTGTGTACAAGACACAGTGATCATTACAATGGGACTGGAAGTGGTGAGGGATGCCCTTTCTTATGGGATACTTGGCTTTATCTCTGCCCCCCCCCCCCCGTTCCTAACTTAGCATCCACTCCAACCAAGCCTCTTCCTTAACTCTCATGTATGAATGTCATGCACGCACCTCCTCTCTGACTCTGCCTTTGCTCTTGCTGTGCCCCCACTTGACCTACCTGCTCTCAAACTTTACAGCTGCCCAGATCAGCTCAGTCCTCGAAGAGCCTCCTCCTCTGTGATGCCCTGCCTTCACCATTTCTCTGAACCCTTTCTCTGCATGCACCACGTGTCTACGCCTGCCCTTCCCAGTCAAGAGCCCAAGCCATGGTTCCTATTTTCCTTGCAGAACTGAACCGAGGAATGCAGGTGAATAAATCCTTGCTCAAATAACTCTTCTTCTTTGAGACCCTGGTTTCATTCCCAAAAGATAAAGGGATGAGATTTTAGCAAGAATGTCAAATCTGTGGGATCCATACCCCTGCATCCCCTCCCTGAGTCAAAGCAGACATTACTAATTGATCACCGATACCCCCCCACTGTAGACCAGATCTACATTTAGAATGCTTTCTCAAGGCAACATTCCAAACATTCATTACTAAGAAATGCAACATTTGTGAGCGAGACAAACCTTATTTGCCAATCCTCAATACAATAAACTCTGAGGGGCCTTAATATCTGAAATTCAGGGACCTACCATGTGCCCAATGCAAAGAATATGAGAATTGGAGACTGAAACCTAATTTACAGATTATGTACCCATGAGTAAACCCCAATTTCTATAAGCCTCAATTTCCTTTTCTGTCAGGGCGTATTTTATAAGTTGTGATCAATCGATCTATCTATCTATCTAGATTACATATATCACTGTGTTTCACCTGTTGTAATAAGGAAAATCAGATTACCAGAATTGTTGTAACTGTGTGTAAATATAAAGTTATTAGGCTTGAGGGGCACCTGAGTGGCTCAGTTGGTTAAATGTCCAACTTTAGCTCAGGTCATGATTTCCCAGCTCATGAATTCAAGCCCTGCATCGGGCTCTGTACTGATGGCTCAGAGCCTGGACCCTGCTTCGGATTCTGTATCTCCCTCTTTCTCTGCCCCTCCCCTGCTCATACTCTGTCTCTCTCTCTCAAAAGTAAATAAAACATTAAAAAAAATTAAAGTTATTAGTCTTTAAGTGAGGAGGTCTGAGGATTTCTCCTAGCAGTCCAGGAACTTAATTCATTGACTTGGAATATTTTTTTTCAGCCTATCCAAGACTGCGTTTCTTTCCTTCTGGTTCTTGACTGTGCTGCACATACATACGGGTGTCCTACTTGGCACTTCCAAGTGAGCAGGTTCTTACCGAATTCAAGGTTACCCCGCCTCCTCTTTCTGGACAATACAGTAAGCTCCCATGAATTCCCCAACAAGCATAGGGTGATTCAGTCGTCTTGGCACAAATAGACCGGATAAGGGAACTCGGTGTTCCCAAGCCGACCAGACAGTAAGCCCCGTGAGGGCACGGGCTCTGTCTCATGCACAGCCCTGTCCCCAGTACCCTGCACAGGGTCAGGAGCTTCATGGGTTCTCAGTCAAGATTAGATGCACGGACGGAGGGAGGGAGGAAAGACACGGACACCATTTAATGCCCCGCATTGTGCATTCTGCATGCCAAGCCTGTGCACACAGACTGCTCTCACTCGGACACAATTATGTTAAAAGAGCAATTAGCAACCTTTTAAACCTGATTGCCAACTCTTCCATTAATCACTTGCAATTATAAACCCCAAATCTTCAAACAATTGGTCCCAGACGCCCACTAGAGAGAAACGCTAATAACCTTTCTTCTTCATCTGGAAATCTCGGCTCAGTCGGAGTCTCTGGGTCGCAGAGGGGTGGAGAGGCCACGAACGGCTGAATAGCCTAACACGAGAGGGGCGACCCTACAGAAGGGGGTAGAAAAGTCACCCTACGGGGACCAGAGGACCTTGTGGGAGGCCGCCTCATCCTCCCCTTGCCTGTTTCTCCCCCATTACCGCCGCCAGCCTGGGCCATATATCTCCCGGTGCTTTCACGAAGCCACTCTAATTCCACATTATGAAGACGCTCTCTCTAATTACTGCAGCTAATTAGCTCCTCACAGCCACCCCAGTCGAAGTGCACGAGAGACAGCGCAGCCTGCAAAGCTTTGGACGTGGCTGGCCACCTCCAGCCGCTGGCCACCACTCTGCCACCACAGTGACACCCCACACGCTGACCCTTGTGTTCCAGGGGAAAGCGGGGAGGAGGGAAAGAGGTGGCGGGAGGCTGCTCGGTCACTCCGAACCCCCTCTCTCTGCTGGTCCCCTGCTGCGGGCGGCAGGCAATTCAGACCCGAGTGCAACAGCTAATTAAATCAATATGAGATAATGAACGGCAATTAGAGGTCCGGCTAGGCACATCTTCTCTTGTAAATACTGTTTCTCTCCCAACGGGGAGCTCTTTTTTAATAATCTGTTTGTGTTTCATTTCCAGGAGCCGTAATTCCCCCAAGAAGCACTTTGGGAAAGTGATTTGTTTGTCTGTATAATCGCCAAAGCATTCCGTTAGGCTTGTTTGTTTTGCTGAGCGCCTGCTACTAGTGGAGAGAAACAATTCGCTTTTCTCCTCTTATTTTTTTGATGTTATTTCTACTTCCTGCTTAGACATCCTGACATTGGACCAGACCGGGGTGGGGTGGGGGGGGGCATTATAGAAGTCCCATGAGCTGCGTCCTGTCTCCTTCTCTTGCTCCCTTTCCACAGAGGAATTAACAAAACTAGAAATCTTAAGAGATCACAGAAGGATTGAAGGAAGCCTGGCGATTCCCATCATACAGATGGGGAAACTGAGGTGCAGAGTGGTCATCAATGACTGACCAGCTCACCATTCCCCTCTTCCCCATTCAAATATCTCATAAATCTCCCGTGGTGCCCAGGGAGAGGCTTGGGAGGGCACTGTAAGGAGCCCTCTGCCCTCAAGGAGCTTGCAAATTTATCGGGTGTGACAGCCTAAGGCACATATCAATTAGAAAGCAATTAAGTGCCTAATTGTGTGGCACCAACAAGCTCAAAGAGTTCAGGGAAGGAAAAGATCCTTTGGGGTAGAGAATGGGAGGAGAGGATGTTTATATCTTGACTCTATCTTTAGCCTCCATCAAAACCAGTTTTCTTGACTTACGTACCTTCATTTGGATTCTCCATGGCCTCTCAAAACCAAAAGGCCCAAAATGGAAAGAAAGCAACATACCCACACCCAGGCCCATGTGTTTCCATTCCTGTGCTCTCTGCTCAATAAATGGACCTCCAGACATCTAGTTTCCCGGGCTAGAGAACCTGATTCCTTTTCTGTTGCCATCTGCACCCAGTCAGTACACAGGACTTTGTAAATGCCTCTTGATTTTGTTCACTTTGCTCCACGCTACCCCACCATCACTACCCCAGTCCCAACTACAAGCCCCCGGCCCTGGATTCTCACAACATTCACCCTACTGATCTCCAAGCCTGTCCTCACTCCCATCCAATATCCATGCGATACCTACCCTGCATCTAGGGTCCTTTTTGCAGTGCAGTCTGAGAATACAGGCATTCTTGACTGAAACCCCTCTCTGTTCCTTTGGGATAATAGTCAAAGAACTTTTGTGTTGACCTCTGGCCACTGCTTGAATCTTTAGCATGGCCTTTTGCCACTGCATCCTCCTTGCACACCAATTCCATGCCTCAGCTAGTGGCTTCACAAATACGTACTGCCCTGTCTGTACTCAGGCATCTGCAAGGCCTTCCTTTTCCACTTAGAACTCACCCTCAGGTTTCCTTCTAAATGTCTGTAGTAACCAACTCTTACCCCTTTATTAAGCGTCATCTAGGAGAATACTTCCTCCAGGAAGCCCTCCTATCCTTCACTTCCCTAGGCTGGGTTGAGTACCTGTCTTTTGGACAGACATAGCCACTTGTGCTGATACAAGTTATAAATAGTCCTAGAACGTTACACATCCATGTGGTATTGTACTTTTCTGATCGTTTTTCTCTCTGCTTTCATTGAAATAAGAACTCTTTGGGGTCAAGAACATGTTTTGTTCTTCATCAGGCTTCCTACTACTTAGCAAACAACAGGTGTTTAATAAATACTCACTGAATGTGTGTTGAATTTTAAAAGCTGGAAGTCCCCTTACAATTCATCAAATCCTACTCCATCATCTCTCAGAAAGCAAAACTGAGCCTTTGGAGGGGGAGAGAGGGTTTCCCAGGGCCACGTAGTAAAATGAAAACAGAATGAGAGTAGATCCAAGTCATCTGACTGCCAGTTTAGTGTTAAATCTGCCATGTGTATTTGGTTTCAGTCAAATCCAAGTTTATTTGCCTAAACATTTATTTAAATATAAATAGATACTATATGACCAAATAAATACGGAGTGAACATGCACCTCAGGAATCTACCAATGGATCCCATCCTCAAGAATTACACAGTCTTATTTGTAGGGGGACAGCCATGACAACACAAATTATTACCATACAGGGTAATAAGTGCGAAAATAGATGTATAGTAAGCACAAAGGAAAGGTTTATTGGGGGTTGGAGTCTGCACTAAAGGCTTACCAGAAGGTGATGGGTAGTGTTCATGAAGAAAATAAACCTTTGCTGGCCCATGAAGGGTGAAATATCCCAAGTGACACTCAGCACTGTATAGTTTACATCTTACTCAATTTTTTTCAACAAATTTAATCCTCCACACAATCCTAAAGTTGTTAAAGAAACTTTCACCACCAAAACTACCACCATCACCACCAACATGGAAGAGGGGACAGAGGCACTGGGAAGCTAAGAGATTATGCACTTTTTGAGGAAAAAAAGTGAAAAGGAAATGTTTGTCTTGAAATATCCCTTGTTATTAACATGAGTTGTTCCCGTTTATGGAGCCCTAGGAGGATCTGATCCACTAATCGTACTATACATAGCTAATTCTTACCTCCTCAACAACCCTACCCCTTGTACAGATGAGGAGAATGAGGTTCAGAGAGGTTAAAATATCTGTGCAAGACACACATCTGGCCAATATTGAATTTATAATTCAATTCAGGTCTTTCTGCAACCCTATGTTTCTCCTCTGTACAGAATACAGCCCTCTTTAAATATGGTTTGAAGTCTGCCAGACATGTGTTAGTAGAGCATACCTGTGAGGTTGGGAATAAGAAGTTGAGAACCAAGCATGGGATTCAAGTTGCCCATTTGTTTTCCAGGCAAAGCTAATGACAGGAATTGTTGGTAGATGAGAATAGACAAGGATCAGGGCTGCTAGATGGTTAAAGGTTATTCTGGAACATATAAGACATGTGTAATAACCCGCAAGTCATACAGAGAGGTGAAATCAGGAGGATTTCTCAGAGGTAGAGGTCATGAACCAGAGCCAGAGAGGGGCTCCCTTCCACAAGGTGAGAGTGCTAAGGCAAAGACTTCAGCACCACGGACAGTTTCCGGGTGGCCTGCTCAGTTAAGCCGACCCTTGCATAGCTTAATGATTGTGGTCAATGTAGAGTGAAAGTCATTTGATTAATTTTGAAAGAAGGAAAGAAAGAAAGAAAGAAAGAAACAAAGAAAGAAAGAAAGAAAGAGGAAGGGATGGGAAAGAGAGAGAGGAAAGAGAAGAAAGAAAGAAAGAAAGAAAGAAAGAAAGAAAGAAAGAGGAAGGGGAGGAAAAGAAAGAAAGAAAGAGAAAGAAAGAAGGAAGGAAGGAAGGAAGGAAGAGAAAAAAAATAAGAAAAGAAAACTAAGATCTCAGTGTGGACTTTTTTCTCCAGAGGGCCATAATCTCTCCCTTTGGTGGAATGAGGTGCACAGAGGCCCAACCTCCCACAAAGCCACACCCACTATCTCATAGTCACATCTCTTGCATGGAGGTTCATCTAAAGCAAGAGTTTCCCACACAGTGTTTGACTAGGGCTTCCCCTGAGGCACTTTTTCTAAAAAAGTTTAGAAAACTAGACAATATTTGAGAGAAGGTAGACCATCAACAATCTGTCTTCCTAGGGATCCCAGTGTTTTCAAGGCTCAGGCCAGGCTTAGTCCAAGTCCAGATTCATGAAAAGCAGATGTGGAGAAAAAAGTACGGGTTCTGCCAGTCTCCCCATAAGGACAAGCGAGGTGCAAAGAGAGACATCAATTTAGCATGCGTTAGGATTTGGGAAAAGCCTAAATACTGATTGTGGCTTTGTTAATATCTACAATTGGCATTTTCTACATTCCAAGGAAACTTGTAAATATAACCTCATTTAATCTGCCCAACCACCCTGTGAGAAAGGTACTATTAACACCTTTTCATAGATGAGGAAGCTAAGGCTCAAAGAAGGGAATGACTGGACACATAGCCAGGAATTCACAGAATATGGCTTCAAATCCACATTATCTGACTCAAGCCCTTGATGTTTCTACCATGCTACGTTGTCCTTAATGGTATTCCTTGAACTTTGAGTCAATAAGATTTGCAATTTTTGAGCAAGAAGCAGGACACAGCTAACCTATCCCAAAGGTGGGTTGAGCCATTCCCCCTGGTCCCTGTGGGATCCTGCATGATTTTCCCCCTGTCTTTATTATTGGCTATAATGCCCACAATAACCAGGTCATATTTCACTGCTCCCTAATCATCCCTCCTTCCCCCTTCTTTCCTGTTACCCTCACAGCTTAAAAACATGAAAACTAATTTGTTTTAGGACCACAAAAAGTCCTGAACAGGAAAATTCTCATCCACAATGCACTGTTGCTGAAATGCCAAATTCAACTTCTTCTCCTTCCTTCTTTCCTGTCTGTATAAGGCCAGGGTAAATCTGTAAATCTGCCTTCTGGCCACACTCTCCCACCTACAATAGTAGACATACCTGGTCTCCACTTATTCTCTTCTGTCTTCAATTTCTTCCTTCTGTTCTCCCTTCAAACTATAATAAGTCACTTTAAACTTGGAAAAACTCTGCCCAGTCCTGACACAACAGAAACCAGTGGGCTTTGGAACCAGGCAGAGAAGGATTCAAATACATGCTCCATTCCATTTTGTTCTGTGAGCTTGGGCAACATTCTGAAGTTCCTTTATCTCATCTGTAAACTGAGGATGATGCCCACCTTTAGCTGCTATAAAAATTGGCAACAATGTATATATAGGTCACAGCAGCACTATTAATAACAATCTTACATTAATAATAAAAATAGTAATTACTAACTTATGAAATGCTCGCTATTTACTAGGCACTGTTCTACATGTTTACATAATTCTATATGTTCTACATAATTAAGTCCTCATACAAACCCCATGTGGTTATACTAAAAACATCCCATTTTTTCAGGTATAGAAACACGGAAGTTAAGTAATAAGCACAAGATTACACAGCTAGTAATTTTCAAGGATAGCACAGAGAACGTCGACGTTCAGTAAACAGTAACTCCATACCTCACTTCTTCCTCCACCTCTCTCATGTGTCTCCTTTCTTCCTTGGCTAGTGATTTTGCTTCTCACCCTAACCACCATGAGCTCCATTTTCCTCATCCATGAAATGGGCATCATTCCTGATTTCTAGGAATACACGAAAGACCCAGTGATATAAATCGGAAAGTGCACCACACATCAAATGTGCATAATAAACACTAGCTGGAAAGTAATCATACTCACTTATGTTTTGTTCCACTTCCTTCAACTTCTAGAAATCTAGTTCTGGTCTCATCATTACCTCAACTGTTTTGCAAATAATCATTAGTGATAAGACTGCTACATGGAAGAAGGCTCCAGTTTTCATCCTTAACCTCTTGGGGGGCTTTGCCACTACTGACCAACACAGCTAAGTCTCCCTCCTTCCCGTCCCCCAGAATCCTGTCCTTTCCTCTTGTATTTCTACCTCTGAGCTTCCTTCTTAGTTCTATGTGTTAAATGCACCCACTTCCCTAAGGTTTGCTTCTGGCTTCTGAACTCGCTTCTCTCCTGTCTCCAGACCCTAGTTGGCTCCGGGGCAGGGGGGTGGACTCCCATCTTGGTCTGAATTCTCCCATAAACATAGGCTCTGAGCCAAAGTTTTGAGTGTAGGCAGCCTACTCAGTGGCCCCAAGAAACATCAGGATGGGGGATGCACAAGTGACATAGGGAAGGGAAGAGAGCCCACTGAAGGTACAAAACCAAGTCAGGTGCCACTGTGGGCAACCAGAGCTTAACCCCACTGGAGAATGCTGGGACTCAGTTTAGAACATGCTCTTTGGGATTATTCCATTTGAGGAGCCAGGAGGCCGGGGCCACTTATTGGCCAGCTCCCTTCAGTCATTAGTTGAAGGTTGTTCCTGGAGAGTGTTAATTCTCAGGCATTTCTAGCCAGCATGCGCCAGGCAGAACAGGTGCCTGCCAAAAGCAGTGCCCTCGGGCTGTTGGAATTCAGCCCAGCCAGCTTTACAAAGGTGAAGCCCCAGGGATACGGCTGGGGGTACCGATTGTGTCTGCTACAACTCCCAGATTTTCATCTCCAACTACAGCTCCTCTCCCAAGTTCCAGACCCAAATTCTCCAACTTGGGGTGGTCATCTGCTGGACCTGCCCGGGCTCCTCAGACTCAGTGAGGTCATCTCGAACATCCCACCCACCCCTACTCCCAGCCAGAAGCCTCACCCCAGCTGTCATCATGGCAGGCCCACCATATTTCCTCCATATGCCCAGAAGGGACTAACTGCCCATGGTGCGTCCTCACCCTGTCACCCTCAGCACATCCCACCACCAGGCACGTGATGCCACAGAGGCACGTGCCAGTTTAACTGTAGGGGGACAAGAGTTCAAATATCGGTGCTGCCACATCCTAGCTGCATTCACACTGGTGCCTCTCACCTCATCTCTCAGAGCTTCTCTGGTGTCATCCACAAAACAGGCACAAAACATTTTTTTAATGTTTATTTATTTGTTTTGAGAGAGAGAGAGAGAGAGAGAGAGAACATGAGCAAGGGAAGGGCAGAGAGAGAGAGACAATCCCAAGCAGGCTTCACACTGTCAGTGCAGAGCCCGATGCGGGGCTCAAACCCACCAACCACGAGATCATGACCTGAGCCGAAATCAAGAGTCAGACAGACACTCAACCAACTGAGCCACCCAGGTGCCCCAAAATGGACATTTTTAAATTGGATTTTACGGGTTGGTTTGATTATGTATGAAAAAGTGCCTAGTCCAATTTATAACACATACTAGGCATTCAGTCTTTCATAACTATGATTATTCCAATCAGTGATCGAACTGGAATCTCTTTTTTCCAATGCAGTCGTGTAGCTCTTACTTCTTCCCCCTCTCCCGGCTTTTATTGTCTTGGCTACTTCAAGATTATCCAGGCTTGGCCGAACACCAGACTTCTCCAGCGGCCCTCTAAACCTTCCTCCAGACCCCAACCTCTCTGGACTCTAGTCTCCTTGCGTGACAATACCAGACTCCTCTCCCTGAAATGCCACATGCATATCACCTATTGCCATTAGTCCACAACTGTCTTCACAGTGACTTTTAACCTCCTTGTTCTGGCAATTAGGACCCTTCACAATCCGACACCATGGCTATGGTGTCCCTTTTGGCGAAGGGACTGCTTTCTTTTGGCGAAATGTCTCATGCTTTCTTCTTTATGCCAATTCATTCATCAGATGTTTAGTGAGCACCTACTATGTACTTACGTACACTGCTTTCTTTTGGCGAAATGTCTCATGCTTTCTTCTTTATGCCAATTCATTCATCAGATGTTTAGTGAGCACCTACTATGTACCTATGTGCCAGGCACTGTGCTATGCATGGAGAAGATTTCATCATAACGCAAGGGGAAAACCAGGGTTTACTCGCCCAAACCCTCCACCCAGCCTTTATGGAGAATGTTCTCTACTCCCTGTCCCACGACACCATCCAACCCTCCCCAGAGAAGCATCTCCATGTATCAGGAGAAGGGACAGTCCCAGGTGCAAACCCCAGCCTGGCCACTTATGGTAGCTGACCTTGTGGCAGCCACTTCCGTCTCTCAGTTCGGGTTTCCAGAAGATGGGAAACACTGCCAGCAGAGGTTGGGGTGGGAATCGATGACTCCCTTTAAGATGCCCACGTCCTCATCCTCATGTCAAAGGCGACTTTGCAGACATGCATGCATTAAGGATCTTGAGATGAGAAGATTATCTTGTCATCACAGGGGTCTTTATAAGAGGGAGGCGAGAGGCTCAGAGTGGTGGAAAATGTGACACCAGCAGCAGAGGGCGGAGTCATCAAAGGTAAGCGCCCAGAGACATGGACCCGGGTGGCCTCTAGAAGCTGAAAAAGCCAAGACCTGAGATCTGCCCCGCAGCCTCCAGAAGGACACAGCCCTGCCAATGCCTCGATTTTAGACTTCCGGCCTCCAGAACAGTAAGATAATAAACGTGTGTTGCTTTAAGCCATTGGGTTTGTGGTCATTTGTCACCGCGGCAATGAGAAGCAAATGCCGTAGATATGAGGATGCTGACAAGTGGAAGGACCTGGATGTACCGGAAGGTCACCTCCTCAATGGCCAGACTGGGGTTTTACCTGGGACTGTCCCTACCCCCAGGGCACCGAGATGCTGCTCTACAAAGGATGTGATGGGATACAGAACAGCCAGCACAAGATGCCAGGCACGCTGCGGGTCCTTAAATGGAATCTGAGGGGGTGAGGTGGGAGGGGCGCAGGTTCCCTCTCCTCCTGGAGACCTCCCTAATCCTTGCAGCCCAGCACGCTCAGTCCCTCATCTGACCTTCTGGAGCACGGGTGGTCTGTATAGCACGTGTCTATGAAAGACGCTTACGTATCTTAGCACAGGAAATTGTTGCACACGGGGACCTAGGAGTCACCTCATCTGCAGTGCGCTTTTTCAGGTGTCCGTCACTTCACAGGTGAGGATACAAAAAAGCCCAAAGGGATTGTACGACTTGCCCAAGATCGTTGAAAACAGCGCGGCAGACCCAGACTGCAAAGCCAGCGATCCCGCCTCCTGGCCCCGAGCCGGGTGAATTGCCAGCTGGCCTGGTCTCTGTCTTAATCTTGCCTGCGTCCCCATTCCTGGGACCTCGGTCGCCACCAGCCCCAGAGAAATCAGCTCCCCCCTCCCGTCACTGGAGTCTCCAGGGAGGGCTCATCCACAGTCCCTCTCCCAAGAGACAGGACAAGGGGAGAGAGCTGGCTGGGGACAAATGGTAATTTCCTGTAAGTCCATGATGGGATGAGAAATGGCGTCAGGATAAAATATGTCCCATCTCCTACTCAGCTTGGATGCAAGCCCAGGAGATGTGGCATGCTGGGACCGGGCATGTGGAGGGGTAAGGGCAGAGGAGGGAGGGCTGGCGGGGCACAGCAGGCAGCAGAGCAGGTGGGAGGGGTGGGAGAGTTCTCCAAGTGCCCAGAGCATCTGCAAGTGAGATCCAGCACCCTCGCACTGTGTAAGAAGGAGCCTGGTCTCCACCCGCAGCACTTGCAGGCTGGAAATGAGCCTGTTTTGTCCACAGTGGCTTCCCCACAGGTATGCTCAGGAAATTCAGGTTGAATGGATAACTCTGAGTTAATGTAGCTCCTGGCCCTACAATCCATAAGCTGGGAATCTTAGATGCCACTTCCTCTCTCTGGGCCCCTATTTTTCTCTCTGTAAATCTACCTCCCAGGCAATTGGCTGAGAAATCAAGTCAAGCATGCATTAGTCGAGCACCTAGATTCTAGAGTCAGACCATCTTGTGCTCAAATCCCATCTCTGCCTCTTTCCAACCATTTGCATCAAGTCTCTGAGCTTCATTTCCTCCTCTTAAAAAATGGGCCTGTGTAAGAACCATCAACATGTTGACTAGTGGTTATATCAGTCATTTACACTTTAGTATGAATGAGGGGTCTACACACAGGCTTATGGTAGGAGCTGAAGGGAACCTCTGTTTACTGTATATCATGCCCTCCTCCAAGCACTTTGCCTGTAAAAAAATTTATTTAATTTTCACAATAACCCTGTGAAGTTCGAAGCAGGGAAGGAAACTTCTCAAAGCCACGCAGCTGGTTAAGTGGCCAAGTCAAGGTTTCACCCAAAGTCTGCATAGATCCGGACCCTCAACCCTTAATAGTCCAATATCTCTTCAGGTCAAAATTGCTCACATGCCATGAAAATTAGCTTCGAATCCACCCTGCAGGCCAGTGCTTCCCGAACTTGTCTGCACACTGGAATCGGATTCCTGAGTCAGCAGGTCTGGAGTGGGGCACAACAGGCTGCGTTTCCAACCAGCTCCCAGGGGCCGTTGAAGCTGCTGGTCCCCTTTGAGGAGTGGAGTTCTCGGCAAGGGGGCTGCACTGGCGGTATTGAGGCAGGGATGTGACATCCTCACATCAGGCGGTAGGGGCAGGACAGGCTTCTGTGCGGAGCGTGAATAGGAGGAAGTGGGGCTTACACCCTGAGGTTCCTTCCTGATCGAAAGCCTCCCGATTTGATTCCTAGAGATTTTTCTAAGCCTCTTAGGGAAACGGATGGAATGTAAGAACACAGGCATCTTCTGGCTCCACCTCTTCCCCAGGCTGAAAAAGAATGGCAGCTTTGAGGCAGCTTTTCTGCTTGAAAATGATGCTCTGAGCAGCCACTCAGTATTCCGGGGACCTCGCTCGGATTCAATACATCAAAGGTTGAAGGATCATATAGCCCCATTAGCTGCAAAGTTTAATTTCCCTTCGGGGCTGGTGGTTACAATGAAACTACAGCAACAATTACAACTTCCCCCTTCACTGACAACCTGCTCAGATCAATAACCGGCCGCGTCGCCCGATTCAGCCTCATTCGTCAGGGGGCTCTGGGCCACCCAAGGCCCATCACTGCCTGTCGCACCCCCCCCACCCCGCGCAGGGTGACAGGGGAGAGAGCGGAGGGCGTGGGGACCCCTTCCAAGTGCGGAGTCTCCCTTCCCGATTTTGCAGAGGCCGGGGGGGGGGGGGGGGGCCCGAGGCCGAGAGGAAACCTCGTTGATGAATTCACCCGTGAGGAACCGAAGCCAGTGACAACTCTTCTAAGGCCTTCAGGGTGCAGCAGTGAAGGAGGTAGTTGTGGTCCTTGACTTCATGGCAAAATAGAGGTAAACGAGTAAACCAACAAGCCAGAAAGCTTAAGATGGGGGAATATACCTCTTCAGTGGAGCGCTCAGGAACAGTGATGTGGGGACTCCGGAGCAGGAGCAGGACCTAAAGGAAGCATAGGAGGGACCTCTCTGGAGGCCTGGGGAAGGCCATTCCAGGAAAGGAGGCTGCAAGCCCAGAGGCATGAGGTGGGAACAGATTTGAGGGGAACAGACAAGGGAGGAACAGAAGGGAAATGGATACGGAGCTTCACGGCTGGGAGGAGGGGGGTTGCAGATTAGGCCAGGGGGTGCTGGCGAAGGCTTTGGGTTTCATTCTGGGTTCAGTGGAGATCCAGGGAGGGTTTCTGCCAGGGAATGGCTTCCATGAGGTTGCCTGTGGAGCCAAGGGCCGATCTGAGTCAGAGGCAACGTCTCCTGAAGCGCCGGCTTCCCTCTCACCACACCGCACTCTGCGTGTCACAGGAGCATTGGCCACACGAGAAAGTTCCGTGGTCACTGACTCATCTATCAGATGTTTGCAGTCAACAGTGCCCAGGTGGGCAGACAGAGACCCAGAAGCCCCACGATGCCTTCAGGACACGAACTGGAGTCTTTGGACTCTATGCCCCACATGGTTAGGAGCAGCCGTTTTCTGCAAGGCTGTCCTTCAGGGGCTCACAGCAAGCCTGGGGTGCCAGGGTCTGGGGTGAACGTCTCACCCTGACAAACGAGGAAACCGAAAGTCAAGGCAGCTGCAGAAGCACCCCTACCCACCCGAGGGCAGCCCATAAACACTCTTCCAACCCCCTTCCAGATCTGCGCCCCCTAGAGCCCAACCCACCCTCACACCTCCAGGGACTTCTGGCAAAGGCCAGACTCGTCTCTTTCGAGGTTTCTAGGAGACTGGAACCAGCTGCCTCCTTTTTCGCTTCCTCTGAGCCTTTCTTTCATTTTTTTTAAACTGTCATTCTTCCCTTGATTTATTAATACAACCGTTATTAAACCCCTGCTCTAGGCTCAGCAGTGGGAAACAGATAAACAGACACAGGAGAAGGATCGAAGGGAGGGGCGCCTGGGTAGTTCAGTCGGTCAAGCACCCGACTCTTGATTTCAGCTCACGTGGTGATCTCCTGGTCGTCAGGCTCTGTGCTGATGGCGGGGAGCCTGCTTGGGATGGTCTCTCTCTCCCTGTCTCTCTCTGACCCTCCCCCACTTTCTCCCCATCTCTCTCAAAATAAATAAACAAACATTAAAACAACAACAACAACAACAACAAAAAGGGAAAAAAGGAAAGTTCAGGGACCACAGAACACACAGGACAGGAGCCAAATTTCAAATCATATGATGTTGTATTCCTCCTAGAAATTATTCCCTCAAGGCTTGCTTATGGCTATTGCTTTTCTGCACTTATACCTTCAACCTAGCTTTATGCTGGTCTCCTGTCGATTAGCTCCCCATCTCAGTCTTTGTTGCAATGCTTAGCACAGTGTCTTGTGCGGACTGATCCTTCAAATGTAGCACAGCAGGAGTGTTGAGAGCAGACACTCTGGGGCCAGGTAACCCGGACTAACCCTCGCTCCACCACGTCTGAGCTGTGTGACCTTGGGCAAGTGACTTAACCTCTCTGGACATCAGTGCCTTCGTCTCAAAAATAGGGATGATTGTAGAGTCTCTCTCATGGGGTTTCTGTAAGACTCCACGGTTAGCGTGAAGTTGCCTGCACAGAGGACAATGTCGGCTGCGAGGAACTGTTGTGATCCGGCTGCTATGTTGCTCTGGCGATCCATATGTCTCTGAGCTTTGGCTTCCATTTTGTACGCCCTCGTGGTACACCAGTCTAGGTGGGGGCAGACACAGTCGCCAGACAAGGGCAGCTCCGGCCTCTAACAAAGCTTGGGCGGAAGGTGGAAAATAGGAGGGATAGAATGCAGCCCCCTGCTCGGCTGGTCGTGGACCAACACAACTCTCTGTTGAGCCAGCTCAACAGATTTGGGAGAAGTGTGGAGTCTGGGGAGAGGGATTAGGTAGAGCACGCACCACACTGAGCAGCACAGGTGTTGTGTTAAGACAGGAATAGAGCAATTCTCTGGCCGTGAAATACGGCCCCTGGCCAATGGGAATGCCTTGGAAGAATTAATGCACACAACATTGATCTGTAATTCATCTGTCAGGTGGAGGCCTGCGCGGGAGAAAGGCAGGGTCTGTGAATGAGTCCCCAACATCCTCCAAGTTCCTAGAAAACTGGGGACATGTCTCCTGTACCATGGAGAAAGGGCCACCCGTGCAGAGAAACTGAGCTGGAAAAAATTTTTCTGTCCTGATACAGCTCAGTGAGGAAGACACGGGATGGGGAACTGATGGTATTCCCTGTGCTGTGCCCTTGTAGGTCACCTTAAACGATCCCCTCCCCAGCTTCAGAGGGAGGGTATGTCCATTGTGCAGATGGGAAAACTGAGGATCAGGGAAAGAAATAACAATGTTACACAGAGAAACAGAATGTGTATTGTTTTTCTCCCCTCAGATACTCTTCCAATAATAAGAAAGTCAAGAAAGAAGAGTCTATGTAATTTGACTTCCTACTCCAAGGTGGGAACCTTGCAACCAGGTGCCCTTCTGCAAAGCATTCACACACTGTTGCTGAACACATGGGGTGATCGCTGGTTAGTCCCTCCAGCACAACCCTCAGACAACTGATGACAGATCCTTCCCAGTTGTGGTGGTCCTTCCCTATGTATTTATCATACATTCACTGAGAGAGGAGGAAGAGGAAACACAAGCTTTGTGCAAGTCGCATATTCCTCATTGAATGAAGTCATTCAGCTGACTAGGAGGAAAAGGAATGGGAACAGTATCACCACTTCCAGAATTTGCGATCAGGCCTCTTTAGTTGAGCAACCTTGGGTCTCCCTCCCTCTCTTCACTCTTTTGAGCCTCAATTTCTTTCTCCTTAAAGTGGGGATGATATATTACTTCAAAAGAAAATCGTGATATGGACAAGAGAATGGATACACAAACTATGATGTATCCACGTAATTGAAAAACACTCAGCAATAAAAAAAAAAAAACAATGACCCATTGATACATGTCAGCAATGTAGAAGAATCACAGAAAGATGAGGGCAAAATGGAAAAAAGCCAGATACAAAGGCTATGTACTGTGTGATTCTATTCTGTGACATTTGGGAAAAAGCAAAACTATAAGACAGAAATCTAATCAGTTCTTGCTAGAAGCTGAGGCTGGGCTTAGGGGATCGACTGTAACACGGTATGAGGGAATTTTCAGCTAAGATGAAAATATTCTGTATCTTGTTAGTGTTGGTAGTTACACTTCTGTACACATTTGTCATAGCTTGGCAAACTGTACGTTTTTAAAGGGATACATTTTATGACAGGTAAGTCATGCCTCAATAAATCCGACTTTTAAAAACAACTGTGAGGATTTGGTGCATGTGTGACGTATGCAAACAATAAACATTGTTGCTCCTCCTGTCCCACAGAGGTAGTGAGACAGGTAGAGCTGGGTTGCTATGTCCCACTCAACCAGTAGGTGTCGCTAACAGACCACATGCTTTTTTTCTGGCTTGCCGTCCCAGCCTTTCCCATTTTCAGCACCAGGTAAGATAAATCTACATCCAAATTGTAATTTTTCCATTATCTGTTGAAAGTAATGGCTCTCTGTGTGCCTCTGACAAACTGAACGTGGGTGATAAGCGTGGTCCTCTCCCCCATCCAGATGAATGACATAACTGGGCTTCAACCCATACACCAACAAAGGGAGATGAGATCCAAGGTGACACTGGGCAGTATGCATGTGGCACTTGAAGTACTTTTGTGGCTGTCCCTACTGGATGTGGCTGGAACATTTCTTGAAATCTTCCGGCCCACAGGTGAAGCCATATCCTTGGGATGCTGAGGTCTTGCTAGGGCCAGGCCTGTGGGCAGCCGCAGACTTTGAGGTTAGGTGGACACACTCCCCACCCCCACCCCCAGCCCCTCACGGCCATGCCTCCTCCAATAACAATATTTTCTCTGCTCCCTCTGAAGAGAAAGTCATGTGTTAAATGGAAGATTTGCTTGAGTGAGTCACTGGGAACCTAAGTGAAATCATATTAAGGAAGTAATATTTATTATATCCATAAAGCAACCCGCACAGCCAATGCACGGGGGCCAGATGGGAGGCCCAGATGTGCAGGGAGCCAAATCAAGCCTGTCGGGGCGGGCGGGGGGGGGGGCGGGGTCTGGGCCTGTGAGTTAAAGCCCTTCAGCCAGGGGGGAATTGGAGGTGGATTCAGACAGGGTGAAGGGTTGGGCAGCCTCCGAGGTGGGGGCTCTTAGAGGAAGGAAAAGGAGGTCAAAGTTTCCCTGCCATGGGATTGTTGAAATGGTCCAAGATAATGCAGGGGAGAGGCAGCTGGGTGGCCACAGAGGGAAAAGGCCGGATTTGGTTTGCAGGACCTGCCTAATAGGAACTGCAAGGTATAGAGGAGGAAGCAAGGAAGGAGGGAGGGAAAGGGGAAACAGAAAGGGGACTACTGGGGACAGTTGTCTGAGTCATTGCTTGTTCAAGGATGCTCAGCCAGTGAGCCAGGTAGAGGCTGCAGTCCAATTCCCAGTGTACTTTGAGATGGCATATCTTGGTCAGGAATAGGTTCTACCCAGAAGAGGAGCCTTTTACTAATTTGCATAGTCCCTGATGGAAGAATGGAAGGAAGGTACAGGAGGGGAGCGGAAAAGAAAACGCCCAGAATTGCTGATTTTCCTGCTCTGCCCATTGCTGAGCCATCCACTTCATCTTGTGGTTAATATTCTTCTCACCGTCTGGTCCACACCAATCCCACTTGTACTTCAAAGCCCAGATCAGTCGTCACCAACACCAGGAAGCCTTCCCAGTTGTCCACATCTCCCAAAGGGGGCTCCTGAGTGAGTGACTCCTGCTGAGTGACCTGATGAGCCAGAAGCTTCATCTTACAAGGCCTGAGCACAGCTGAAATGCTTTCCTGGCTGCTGGTGTCAGTGACACTTTTCATGGCATCCCTCCCCCCCATCCACACCTCTCTGAGCTCAGGACTGTCCAGCTACCCAGGATCCTTGCTGATAGTCATGCGTGCATGGAATTGAATGTCTCCTTTAATGAGTCTTTAAGTTCTTGTGGTTGATAAAGATCATGATGGTGGCAAATCAGACACTTCCAGGCAAGTGTGCAGACAGGGCAATCGTAAACAGTGACCTGGACAATGTGCAGAAAGCACCTGTTATTCTTGACCACCCAACATCCACCCACCCTTCCTCCATTTTCAGTCTCTGGAGCTCTGGTTGCACTGATCGCCTTCCCTGGCTCCAGGGGTGAGTCTTATTCCTCCAGGTCCCAGTGATTGGCTTAGAAAAGGGCACACGACCCAAGCCATCCCATGAAAGCCAAGTCGCAGTGATTATTTTAAGAGTAGGTACCTGACTCAAGTTATCCTATGAGAGCCAGTCCTGTGACGTTGGCTGCATCTCTCAGGAAAGAGACTATTTGGGAGAAGGAGAGGGGCAAATCAAGTGGAGTTGCAGAAGCTGTGGCTGTCCACAGAGAGAGAAACTCCTCCCCCAAGAATGGAGCCAACTCAAAGAAAACCGGCCCCAAGATAGGCTTGATACTGCTTGAGCACCTAGAGCGGAAGCTCTTTCCAGACACACACAGCAATATGTTCCCTTTCTCGGTGAAAACGGTTTCTTCTGGATTCCTGGCATTTACTTCCCAAGTCCAGTTCTTTATTAGCCATCACTGAAATGCAGGGGGCAAAATAGGGCTTTAAACTGGGAGGTAAAACATCCGAAATTTTACTCCAGTTCTGAGATTAAGCAGGTAGGTGATCCTAAATCACTCATTTTCCCTCACCAGGCCCAGTTCTCCCTTCTGTAAAACAAAATCTGCCTTTTGTTTGATTAAGCTTTTCTTTTCTTTTTTTTAATAGAATACTTTCTTTAAACATTTGGGCAGCACGATGACTTCTTCCGGAGTTAGGAATGCTCCAGTGCCAGCGGCCCATGCCTTCACCTGTTAGCCACTTTCTGTAACCTTTGCACCACCTCTGAGGGCACTGCAACCTTCTCCGTGCCTATCACTTCTCTGAATGCCAGCTTTCTCCTTGTAGGATGGGGATCATTATCTTTAATCTTCACGGCCAGAGACGGCACTAAATTTTTTCTGTGTCCCCACCTTTCATCTTCACACAGCCTTATAAATTAAATCCTAGTATTATCTCCACTTTACAGAACAGAAAACCCGGACTCGGAGAGGTTAAGACTCACATCTAAAGTCAAATCCTGAATTAGGATTTGAATCCATGCCTGTGTGACCCCAGAGCTCAAATAGTAGTAGGTGCTGACGGTATGTATACACAGATCTAAGACACAGCACGACACAAAGCTGACACTTAGAAGAGTAAATATAAATGTGCTAAGGTCCAGTAGAATTTCCTGCACTGATGAAAATGTTAGTGCTACCTTCTCCAGCACAGTAGCCCACACGTGGCTCTTAAGATTTAGAATCGGAGTTTTAACTTTTATTTAATTTTAATGAGTTTAAAATTAAAAAGCTACATGTGGCTGGATGATATTGGATATTGGATAATATTGGATAATAATGTGAGACTAGACACTCTGTTCTATCAAGGGAAGATGGGCTATGTTTGTAAAGTAAGTATATCCAGAGTCAGGTTGACCTGTGTTCAAATCCCAGTTGGCCATTGACTGGCATTTTGACCTTAGACAAGTGATTTCAATTTATAGTAACAAAAACCCCTCCCTCATAGGATAGACATGACAGTCACTCACATATTCATTCAACGACATTGAGCACCTCCTGTGTCTGGAGTCCTTCGCCAGATCTTAGAAATATGGTGATGGACAGGACAGAAAGGAACCCGGCCCTTAAGAAATGTCCAACCTCAGGATACTTATCTATAAATGTACATAATGTACAGGAGGCAGGGAGCATGGTGCCTGGTGCACAGTGCATGCTTGAGAAATGGAAGCTCATTTCAGGAAGCACCAAGCACACAATGTTATATGTCAATGATACCTCCATAAAGCTGGAGGAAGGTAGGGAAAACAGAGAAAGAAAGAAAGAAAGAAAGAAAGAAAGAAAGAAAGAGAGAGAGGGAGGGAAGGAGGAAATAAGAAAGGGAGGGAGAGAGAGGGGGAGGGATGAACAAAAAGAGATAGAAGAAGGAAGGAAGGGAAGAAGGGAGGGGGAGGGAGTCAAGGGAAGGGGAAAGAGAGGGGAGGGAGGGAGGAGGAAGGAAAGGAGGGAAGGAGGGAAAAGAAGGGAAGAAAAAAAAAGAAGAAGCAGACATCTTTTGGAAGAGACTTGGCAATGTCTCCAGAGCATTCTGTATTAACTCGAGAAAGTTGGGAGGGTATGCAAATGGGTCTGTTAAATAAAGAATATTCCTAGGTAAAATCATTATGCAGAACAGTTTCCCCTCTGCATAAGGTGGCAAAAATTATCTCCCCGGTGCCAATTATGTGCTTGTTAGCACTGACATTCTCAGAGTCATTACACCGAATGGGTGCCGTTTATGTAAGATCTACACTGGGTTCTATTGTAATTTTTTCTCTGTTTACAACTCGGTATAATAAATGTCATTTTTTCAAATGTTACGGTATTTGGTATTCAATCTAACATTAAGGCCTGGAATGTGTTTGCCCCTAAAAGGCACTCACGTCCAATCACCCTCAGGTGTCATGAAATGGAACAAATATGCAGTGGGGGTGGGGATCAGGAGACAAGAATTCCATTTCTGACTATGTCCTTGAACATGGAGTTTCCATCCTCTGAGCCTAATTGCCCCACGTGTGATGCAACGTGATCAGGTGAAGTCATTTCTAAGGTGTTTTTGCAGGCCTGATTTCCTGTAACCTTGTTGAGATGCTCAGCTTCCCCTGTCGTTGATTACAACCATATTAATACATTATACTTTAATATATATTATATTTATATGTAATGTATTTTTTGTAATTTCTTTATATTTTTAAAAGACAAATGGAGCAAAACGGAGAGCACAAAGATAAGTGAGATCAGATAGATAGATAGGTAGATAGATACAGATGATATAGATATAGATATAGATATAGATATAGATATATAGACAGATGGATAGATAGAGATAATAGATGATAGATATGGATAGATAGAGATAGAATAGGATCACAAACAGTGGGAAACTGATGAATTATTAAGTAAATGTTATTGAAAAAAACATTATATCACTGTGGGGAAATATCAAGATGGAGTCTTACCTCACACCATATACAAAAAAAAAAAAAAAGTCCAGATAGATTAAATACCTAATCATAGAAAGGAAAAACTAGAAAGCAAAGAGAAAATACAAGAGAATACTTTGTGACCTTCAGTGGTAGGGGTAGGATTTCTTGCAAACATCCAATATTAGAGATTAAGACAGTGGTAAAGGAAGGAATTCATTACTTTCCCATGTAAAAAAGTTAGCACAACATTAGCACAAGGCTAATGCAGTGAAACAAGATATTTGGAAAGAATAGCTAACTAGGAAACACAGAAATCTACAAATGGGGGGGAACACCTTAGAAAATCCAATAGTGAAATGGACAAAATATGTTAATAAATCATTCACAGGAAAGGAAAGAAAATTACTAAAAAGCATAAAAGATGTGTTCAAAATTATCAGTGACAAGTGGTATGGAAATCGAGATAACCAAGGAGTAGCACATTATCCCCATTTGACCGGCAAAAGTCAAAGAGAAGGATAGCATCATGTCTTGGCAAAAATGTGGTAAAAGAGGAGTTCCCCCATACAGCTGGAGAGAGTGTGAACGAAGCAACCATCTGAAATCAGTCTGGCCAGACTTAGTGAAATTAAGTGTGCGGATATCCAAGAGCTCAGCAGACCCATTGCTGGTCATACAGCCTGGGGCCATATGCAAGAAGGTACACCAAAGGTGTTCATTGCATTCTTGTCCTGCTGACAAAGTTGCAGGGCTCCTTCCCTTGGGAACCAGGCGAGCCAGACTGGTGGAAGAACTAGGAAATATTCTGCAACTGTCAGAAGAAATGAGCCAGATCTATAGGCAGCAGCATGGGCAGACTTCAAAAAAGATGCAACAGTAAGAGCCGGAAAGAGAATTCAAAACCATTTCCATTAACTTACAAAAGCACATGCACCATGTACTTTTCAAAGATGCAAACATGTACGAATGGCCAGACGGTGGGTTGGGGGGCATATAAACCAGGATGAGTGCCAGTGTGTGTTGAGAAGAGGAGTATCAGGGTGGAAGGCGGAGGGGAGTAGTTTCAAACAAGAGTCCTTGCAGAGAGGGGCCACTCAATTTTGTGCACCTGAGCCTCACTCCCAGAAAATATCATGGATTCCATTTGTTAGGTTCGTGAGATATATGCTAAGGGAGATGATATGGAGATTAGATATAGACTAGGTGTATCTGTGTCTAATGTATATGTCATTCAACGTGGATAATTTAATCCTCACTTTCTGTACCTTTTGGAACTGGACAGATTTATATCTCTTAGGTAAGGTCCAGACACTTTTCCAGGGTAGGGAACACATGTCATGAATAGCTTTACACCTGGCCCCTCGAAGACACCAGCCATGAGAGGGCAGCCAGGAAAAGGATGTCCAGCCGTTGCTCTGAAGCACAAAGCACACTGCCACTCCATCGACTGATAAAAGGGAAGTGTCTGTCCTGACTTCTGACATCAACATTATGAGGATCTTCCTTCTTTCCTCTCTCTCTTCTCCTGCCCTGACATCATTACCCAAATAGGATCCATCAAGGTAAATGCCTCTTAACAATTTATGGGTGTGCTCCAGGGAAAACCTAGAGGTTGGTATAGCTGTTAACTTGCTGTGTGACTCACTGAGTGTGTTCGTCATGCCCATTGCTATGAGCTGAGAGCCAGCCAGCTGCTGGGAACTGTGCTAGATCAGGTTAAACTCCTTACCCAAAATTCCAGAGTTCAAAACCACAGAGCCAGAATTTGAACCTAGCTCATGAATCCAACTAAAAACCCATGATCTCGCCCACTGCTCATGGCTTCCAAGTACAAGCCCTTGTTCAGATTTTGCAAACCCCTCTCCTCGGGGTCCCTGCCTTTTCCCTGGACCCCAGGGAGCCTCAAGCCTCATGGAGCTCTTGGACCACCTCTGCCCTCCGCCCCCCCCCCCACCAATGGAACCTGCAAAGGCCACTTGGCTGACCCTGCTCCTGGCTGATAACCCTTTACCACAACAAACCCCATAGGGGCTGAATCTGCAGGTGACCATCTGTCCCCAGCCTGGCTAGTGATGGCTATCCTCAGGTCAGAACAAAGTGTCCCCAATAACTGGGTTATTAATCTTGAATCACACCCTCCTCAGCCTCTGCCCCGTGCCACTTCCCTGGCCAAGAACAGCTTGGCCCCATAATTCCTGCTGCAATCCTGCTGGACCCCACAGCTCAAGCATGAAGAATTGCAATCATTTGTGAAAGGAGAGCTTGCTCCTTCGGAGTTCTCTTTCCATCCAGAGGAATGCTCACATGTTAAAGGGATTCAGAAAACAGCCACCTGGCAAGACTGGTGTGGGCATCCTCAATTTCAGACAAGTGAGCTGAGGCTCAGATAGGGTCATTGTGGATGAACTGAGCTAGGGTCCTGGGATTTTTTTTTTAAGCAGTTCATGAAGAGAAAGACTAATACCATCAAAAAGGTTTACTTTCTGGGCAAGAGACAGAGTGGATACCATCAAGGTTTCTGAAGGGTGACACATGAGGTATTTCATATCCTTTCCTGGTCCTGGGATCCAGGAAGCAGGGTGTGGGATGATGGCACAAACACTACTTGATTCTTCCATCCAGTGGTTACTCATCTCATGCCAAGCCTGGGCCAAGCCCTGAGCTAAGTGTCGGGAAACAGAATATAGCTGGCACAGACTCTTCTCGGAAGGGACAAGACCTAGACACGTCATGATCTCTTGATGCCATAACCGAGAGCTACAGACAGCAGAGGGGAGATCTCCCCAGCTCAGGAAGGTTGGTGACTTATAACACCTTCATGCAAGAGGCCATGCTTTAGGTTTGACCTTTGAGGATGGGATGTAGACAGAGAAGATCCCCAACAAAGGATTTTTCTTAAAAACTCTTGAATCCTACTTCTCCTTCCCATCCTCATGGCTACCAACCTTCCCCCATTCTGACCAAGCCACTGTCATCTCTGACTCAGGATAGCTGTTACAGACTCCTCACTGGCTATTTCCACACTTCATCTTCAAATCTCTCTCTTATATTTGAATTCTATAACTTAGCATCATGCCACCTCCCGTACTTCACACCTTTCCATGGCCCCCCATTGTCCTCGGAACAAAAGGCACTCACTTTGCCATGACCTGGAGAGTTCTAGTCTGATCTGGTCCCTGCCATCCTCCTCAGTGCTCTCTGCCATGCACTTTACACTCAGTGCATATCAAGATGCTTGAGTTTCCCTGCATATACTATGCTGTTTCTTACCCACATGCCTCTGTGTATGGCATCACCTTCTTCTGGAATGTCTTCTAGCTCATCCCTAACAGAGCCCCTAGCTAATTCCTACTCATCTATCAAGGCCATAGCAATGCTACCATTTCCTGAAGAAAGCTTTCCATGCCTATCACCAACTTTCACCCCTAGCTGGGGTATGTGCACTGATATTCAGTCTTAACAATAATTCATGGAGCAGGGCACTATTATTAGGCTCATTTATAGATAAGAAAACTGAGGCACAGTAACAGCAACAGCACCTGCCCTAGGCTGGGACTCAAACCAAAGTCTGTGTGGTCCTGGGGCCCCAGGTCTTTCTTAAACAGGACAGTCATCTGCTCTGGTATACTGGGATTGGGACACAGGAGAGAGAAGGATGCTGCTGCCATATTCCATCCTGGAGTGTAAGAGCAGAAAGGGAAGAGGATAGGAGAAGCATCCCCACCCAGATCTGGCATGTAGGAGCAGTTGCCCAAGGAGTTGACTCCGGGCAGTCAGGACCAAGAACAGCTGTTCCCATACTTCAGTCTCAGCATTAATGGTACATATGGGTCACAGTTCCAGGGTGGACTCCACATGTGAGTGCTTCCCCAGCACCCCCAATGATTCTGTGGTACAACTATTTGAGCAGGTCCTTGCCCAGAGAAGGACAAGCATTGAGCTAAGATGTGGGCACCAGAGACAAGACTCGCTGAAGCAAGACTAGGACCCAGACAGAAACAAACTCTGCCCCTCACTGAGGAGTTAGCCTCATCCTTGTTCTCAATCCATACTTTTTCTTTTCATTTCACCTTTTTTCGTATTAAAAGAAGAGCACAAAGGCTAGACTGGAAGGGAAAAGCCAAAACACAAAAACGGAGACATGCAAGGTATGAAAAGGCCAGCAGGTTTAATTCCTGAGTCTGATTAGGCTATGAATTAGTTGTGTGACCTTGGGTGGTTCAGACGTCCCCTCTGGGCTTTAGTGTCTGCCTCTGTAAAAGAGGCAGGGGCTGGGTACATGATTCATGTGCTAATCCATTCAGCAAGTATTTCTTGAGTTCTCTGCAAGATTCTGGAGACCAAGTGATAGCTAAGACAAGGTCACGTCTCTCCAGGAGCTTACAACCTGGAGGGAGAGGCAGACACCAACTAGAAAAATGAAAACCCAAGTTCAGTGAGCAAGCTGAAGCAGGGGAGGAGCTGAGATGGAGGACAACACAGAGCCAGAACTTAGACGATTTTGCTCCTGAGGTCAGTGAAGCCCTACCATATGTCACTCATATACTTCCTTTGTTTCTGCATCAGTGAAGGAAGCATCATTGGACGGCCAGGCTCCTTCCTGCTCTCCAATGCTAGATGCTGCCACCCTCCTGGGCTCTGCATTCAAGATGGTGGCTCCCATCCCACTGAGCCTACCAACCCCTTCCACCCCCACCCCCACCCAACTGGATCCTGATCCCTGCAACTTCCACTCTCCCCATTTTTCTCTCTGCACTTCTCGCCTTTCACTTCTGACCAAACTTCAGATGACGGGAACACTGATAAATTAATGATTGTAATTAATAAAAATTGACTCTGTGCTAATAAATTATTATGAAATGGCCTGTCAGGTTTTTTAATGAAATGCAAAAAGCTGCAGTAATGAGATGAGTGTGTGCACTTTTTCAGCCAAGACGTGAGGAAATACATCTATGGGGTACTCAGGGTTCTATAAGGAAGGAATCTGGAGGGAGAAAAGCAGGGTCAGAGCAATGCTCAGAGGGGATAGGAGGGATTACCATTGTCTGGGCACCTGCTATGTTAGACACTTAGCCTATGTTAGTTTATAGTATCTTATTAGTCCCATGAAGGAGATACCATTTCTACATCTCAATTTTACAGATGAAAAAAACAGAAGGTGTAAAACTACTCTTGGTCACACAGCAATTACGATATAGAGCTGGGATCAAGTCTAAGTACTTTGAATTCCAGACCCATCCCCAAGCTCTTAACTGCTCGATTATACCACCTTTCAAAAACACAGGATTTGGAAGCAAGGGGCATGGGTTCAAAGTCTGATTCAGTCATTTGACATTGTGACCTGGAGTAAGTTGCTTAACCTCTCTGAGCCTCAGTTTACACATCCATATGATGGAGATTGTGATATTTCTTTCACATGCTTCTGTGCATGTACAGCTATAAAGGAAGCCAGCTGATGTATGTGAACACATGTAGCCCTAAGCATTCTTCTTCTTCCCTTCCAAGAGTTTGGCACATGAAGTTCTGTCTGTGAGCAGGTGAGGCAAGAAGAGGGGTCCAGTGTCATGGAGAGGAGGCATGGAGGCTCCTCATTCATGACCCATCCCAGCTCTATGGAGTGTTTAATATTACAAGGTTGTCCCAGTTCTTTGTAAACTATAGCCATGAATGTAAAACAACCGAGTTTTACAACAGAATTGTTTAACCCTGCACCAATTAAAAGTACCTGTTATTAAAAAAGGTAATTATGCTGTAATTAGTTTGACACAAGACATTAAGCAGATTATTATCAAAGCCAGGGAAATAGTAACTTCAAAGCAATTTCCCCTCTTGAAAGAGGCATTTACATGCCACCATTGGAACACGATCCTCACTGGAGGCACTTTTTAATGCAAAGAAATGTGGTTCCTAACTCTTCCGAGTAGCTTGGAGCTTTATGGCTGGGAAAGCCCGCATTACAAATGAACTTGGGTGGCTGGGCTGCAGAAATTCTCCCCGGGAAACCCACATTCTAGGACAGGGACTGGTTGGCAGGTCTCCTGCCTGAGCCAGAGGAAATATGGGCAGAGGCTACTGGTGAGACCAGGAGAAGGGCTAAAGAGAATGTACTCACCACTCATATGTGCCAGGCACTATGATTGGGTTGTTCACTATTCTTTCCTTGACTCTTCAAAACAAATCTGTGAGGTAGGGACAATGCAACCCCATTTGTGAGGAAAACAAACGACTGGCCACTAGTGTGGCAAGGAGAAAGAGGATCGAATGTCCCCTACAGCACTTTCCAAAGCGACATTGTTATCCAAAATATATATCAAGTCACTTTTATTTCCCTTAGCGATCAGTCAGGAGCTTTGTCCTTCCAAAAGACCCTAATCCTCTTTCACTCTCTCCCTGTGTCCTCCTTTCTGTGCCTTTTCTCTCTGCCTCTTCCCTCGCCTGTGTCCTGGGGGAGGCAGAGCAGGAGGCACTGAAGAACACGCATTCTAAGGAACAGCTCAGTCCCTCGCGTCACTAATGTTTCAGGACCAAGGTCAGCAGCACCGATACACTTCCCCTGCCATCCTCAGTAAAAAACTCCAGTGGTGACTGAGGTCTCATCTCTGCCATTTACCAGCTGTGTGACCTTGAATGATGTGTGTAACCCCTCTGAGCCTCAGTTTCCTCTCATAATACAGGATAATAAGAGCACCTAACTTGAAGAGCTGTTAGAAAAATTCATGTCAAAAGCTCAGCGAGGAGTCTGGCACATCTAAGTTCCCAATAAATGAGAACTATTATTATTATTAACCTATGTCTCTTGACTGGTGACCTATGTGCTCCCATTAGCCCATAGGGCTCTGCTCTCTAAGACGCAGAAAAATATAGATATAAATGTAAGTAAAGCAAAGGGACATCAGATGGTTCAAGAAGTAAACTAGATCTTGCCCCTCCACAGCTACTCAAATAACTGGGGGTTTTTTAGCCAGTAAAATGTGAATTTTCTTTTTTCTAAATAGTCTTGTTATATTATTACATGTGACATTTATTGAGTATTTATGCTTTACCAAGCACTACACGAAGCATTTTATATCAATTATGCCATTCAAAAGTCTCAACCACCCTATAAGGCAGATAATATTATATGCCATAATCTTTATTTTGTGGATGAGGAAACTGAGGCTTAGAGAAGGGAGACAATATGCACTGCCACCTACTTAGTAAGTGACAGAGAAAGAATTTAAATCAGATCTGATACCTAGCCTTTATCCAAGATGCCACCTTGTTCCCCCAGATCACACAGTCTGGTGGAAAAAGAGACACAAGTAATTAGAAGTTGGCTGAAAGTACCAGATAGGTACACAGTAGGTTCCCAGGAAATATGTGTCCTCACCACTCTCTTCCTTAGTACTTAGTTTCCCCGTCTTTTAATTCAGGGGTTTGAACAGGTCTTTAAAAGTCCATCGATTTAGCAGGTGCTACCAGAATATCATCCTGGGTCCCAGGGCCTCCCTCTCACTGGCTGTCACCCTAAGGCCCCACCTGTGTTCTTAGGGTCCCTACCCAGGCCTCTGGACCCCCCTCAAAGACTCTGGAATCCAGGAAGAGCTGGAGGAGCTGCTCCAGGCAGTGGGGCCTCGAGCCCATCCTGTCGTTGCCATGACAACAATGCCGACATCAATCTTCTTCAAGTCCCTCTTTCCAGCTTGCTTCTCTCCCTTTCCTGTCAAGTCTGTGCCTGCTGGGTGCCCCTGAAGTAGGATTCAGGGCAAGAGGCCAGCACCCAGCATGCGTGCAACAATGGGGCAGGAGGAAGAAGCAGGAAGAGGAGAAGGTTCAGGACTGAGGTGGATCAGAATCAGTAGGGGGCTGGGAGGCATCTAAGATTCCCCATCAACCTCAGAAAATCCCATTTCTCCTTCTCTTCTTCTTTCTCTCTGAGCATGTAATTCACATCAGGTATTGGACCAAGTTTTTTACATCCATTACACCCAGTTTAATCACCTTAGGTACAACTTCCTATGGGAAGTTTTCTGTGATTGTCACACACCTCCCCTCAGTGGGGCTAATACTTCCCACACTTCCTCATGCCTCCTGCAAGTCATACCAATTATACTGTTTTACATGAATTAACACGTTGATCCTCACAATAATCTTATGAGGTTGGCTCTATTGTTATCTAATGTTGCCTATTATAATCCCCATTTGTCAGGTGGGTAAATTAAGGCTCACAGAGTTTAAGTAAATTGCTCACAGGCAAGTGGCCCAGCCACCATTTAAACCCATATCCATTTGGCTGCAAAACCCACGCCTTCCCACTGCACCAAGGAAGTCTTGGGATCAATTTGGCAGATGGAACCAACATTCACATGTTTAACTGTTGATTTGCTTTGTGAATTCAGGGAGGAACTGATGTATCCCAAAACATGGAATGAACATGAGCAGAGACCAGCTGACTTGGCCTGTGGCCTCTGAATGCTCTCTTGACCCTAGCCCCCTACTCAAGAACCTAAGCCATGGTCCCCGGGGAGAGAAGCAACTATGTCAAGGTAACAACCATCAACTTCTGAGGCCTGAGAAAATCTCTTCCCAAGGTGATCATGTGAAGTACCACATTTACAGAAAACCACTCCAAGGGCCTTGGATGAGTCACAAAAGTGCCACACACACACACACACACACACACACACTCCAAGAAGGGTCACAGCTAGTAGATTGCTTATGGGCCATCTCCCCCCATACCCATCACAAGACTGGAAAACTGAGACCCAAAGCAGGGTAAGAACAAATCCAAAATCATCCATCCATTAGGAAGAGGCAGAGCCAGAACGTGAATCCAGTCGACTTAATCCCTACTGTAGGATCCTTTCTTCTAGTCCCACATTAGAGAAGCTTTGCGGGTGCTGTTCCTGCCTCCATCACCATCCCACTTAACCCGACTAGTGGACCCCACCTTGTCCTCCGAGTCTCCTCTGTGATGTGAGACGTGGCTCCTCTTAACCCCACCTTTCCCTTCTCTCTCACTTCTGCGGCTGGTGGCAATCAACATAAATATTCTAACTGATACACAGTTCTACCTGGGCCAGGAATCTCTGTGCTTACATTAGAAATTTCTGCTGTGGCTCTAAAGACATAGAACTTTCTTGAAGGCAATGTTTTAGCCGTTATCTACTCTAGACTAGAAAATGTAAGTTACCTACTGCCTGACAACCTATTCCTGTCTCAGAATGTTTCTAAAATTAGCGTGAACGTGGTGTTAACCACCACAGTTAAAATCAAAATGATGGATTTCTCTGAGGAAACCAATCCTAAAATGTTTCCTCTCCCAGCAGTCAGAAAACTCACTCTCAATTTGTACTATTATGATCCTTGTAATCGCTTTCCACAATTAGATTGTCACTACCCTTCACCTTGCAGGAAAGATGAGACCCGCTGACCTCACTCAGAGTCACTTCCTGCCTCAGTTCAAGACTTGTAGCTGCTTCCTGTGTGTGGCAGCCAATCACAGCAGAGCTGGGCTGAGCCCTTCCGGGTTAAAGATAGATACCCCCCCCCCACCCTTTTTTTAGCAAAGTGAAGATGGCTACTCCCATGAATCAACATGGAAGACCTTGTACCCTCCCCCTTACACACACACACACACACACACACACACACACAAACACCCCTCTTTTTCTTTTTTCCCCTCTGACCCATCTGATTTAATCTAAAAAAGGCGGAAATATGTGCTTGTCCTAATGTTTAATCAGAATGCTAGGGAGGCACATCTGATTGGTGGCCACTTCCACTAGGAGCTAAGTAATTCTGAGAATGTTACCAAAAATGGAGCGCCTCTCATTTTCAAGAGCTGACAAACTTGAAAAAGTATCAAATTTTTCATGTATTCTCTATAGCCAGCAGTCTCCATAGAATGCTGTCCCCACAGCCTGATTGGGAGTCCTTGTTCCTTCACTTACTATCAGATGCATGGCTTTGGGTAGATTGCTTTCTCTCTCCAGACCTTAGCCTTCTTCTCCCCCATAGGGAGAATTATGGCAATCCCTGCCCTAGGACTTTGAGATGATTCAAGGATATAATACAAATACAAGGCTTAGCCTATAGGAAACACCTAGTGAATGTTTCCTTCTTGGCCAAGTTGCAACACAGGTGCCACACTTTTCAACTAGTGTCTGGCCCTCTGAGGGACAGGAAGAAATGAAAGACAAAGCAGGCTAGTCACTGCAAATTAGTAACTTGTCCTGAGTTTTGCTTTCTTCTAGGCTGCCAACCAGCTGTGTGACTCTGAGAAAGTTGCTTAACCTCTCTGAAGGTCATTTTTCTGAAATGTGTGCAAATACCCCAGAGAGCTGTAAGACTCAAATGATTCAGCATGCCAAAATGTTTTGTGAACCAGCACAGCCTCCACCATGAAGAAGTCATGAATGACTAATAACGTGTCATGTCCTGCCTTCCTGAAGCATCATAAAGAGAACCCAAATGGACACTTTTAACTTCCTAGAGAAATTCGTGTATAATGGTGAGATTTGAGCTGGGTAGCAGGTGAAAGAGGAGACGTTTGGGGGCCAGAATTCAGCACCTCTTATCACATAATGCCTTTGCCTACCTCCTCTTTCCATGGTCATCTTGAGCTGAATCCCAAATCAGCTCCAGCCCCTTCCGAAGTTTACCTTGGATATCAGTGTCCACCCACATTCACAATGAATTTGACCCTGACTGAAAGGTATGGACAGCCAGGGACAGGGGACTTCCTACAAAATACCAAAGCTCAGTTCCTACCCCACTCCCCAGATTCTTGAATTGGTCCAGGACATCTCTCAACTGGGGATGATATTGCCACCCAGGATCCATTTTTGGTTGTCAGGAGACTAATGCATCACTACTGGCATCTTCAGAGTGGAGGCCAGGGATGCTGCTCAGTATCCCGCACTGCACACAGCAGCCCCCCACTACAAAGAATAATCCAACCCAATATGTCAATAGTAGTGAGATGGAGAAACCCTGGTCTGGGGTGAGGCCAGTCATTGGTATGTTTGGAAAGCTCTTCAGGTGATTCTAATGAGAGCCACTGGGTTAATCAAACGCTCAGCAATTAGCCTTAGGGAATTAGAGTCTTTTAGATGAAGCCTCCATAATCAGCCAGCTGTTATTAAATCATCAATAGCTGTGGCCAAATTAAACCTGGAGTTAAGAGTGCTTCAAGCACTGACTTATCCATTCCTGCTAGGGCAACCAGCCATCCAGTTTTTCCCAGACAAAGGGAGTCCCCAAGATATGGGACTTTCCTGTTTTAAGACTGAGACTGATTTAAGACTTAAGACTGTTTAAGACGGGTTGGTCACCCTCATTTTTACCTCTCTCTTGTTTCCTCCACTCTTCATCTATCCATTATTTATCGAGCTTGTACAACATGCCAAGCCTATACAAACGCTCTATCCATAGTACCTCACATCATACTCAGAACCCCAAAAGACAGACGTTAAAATCATTTCACAAGAATCCAGGAGTGAAATTACCTGACCACAGAGGTCACTCATCTGGTTAAATGTTAGAATCAGGACTCAGACCCAGGCCCCCAGATTCTGAGATCCTCATCGACAGATCACACTCTCTGTCTCCTTGGGTGAGCGGCTTGATTCTCAGCACAGAGGTTCGGGAATGCTAATCCCCAGCACAGAGGCTCAGGGATGCTAATCCCCAGCAAGCAGGAGTGCCACTTAAGGGTTCTGCAGCATCTCTGTTCCCATCAACCCATCCCACCGTCTTGTGTTTCCAGGTTGGGGACTAGTCCATGAAAAAGAAAAGAATGAGGGCCCTGTGGGTGACCTTCAAGCAAAATTAACGAACAAAGGGTCCTCGGAGTTACTGCAGTGCTGTGGCCTCGCAGTTGAAGGAAAGAGGAACGAGAGCCATGGTGCCCATGCCGTGTCTCTGCACTTCCGGTCTGTACTCCCGAAGGCACCCATGGCGACTTCCACAGCGCAGAGAAGGAAACTAAGACCAGAGAGGTGAGCACCAAGGCCATCCCCTGGTAAAGGGTGGCGCTGCTTGTAGAACCCATGTCTGTCGACTCCGATGCCCGTGCTTTTAGCATTTCATTTCCACACCATGTAGGGAAGCCTGACTTCTTGTTGATTTAACAGCCCAGCGTGGGGCAAAGCGCCCCTAACAAATCCCAGAAGATTGTCTCGGGGAGGTGTTCGTGTTGTGCAAACAGCATTACACATGTCCTGGGCTTTGAAGCACCGTTTCAAGTATTGACGAGGCCCATTAAATAATTCTGAGAGGACAGGCTGCCTTAAGAGGCACGGGTACTGATTTCAGAACGGCGGATGCCATGACAGACCTCAGCGCTGCCCCCGCGCGCCACGCAGCCACGTGCTCCGCCTGTGCGCATGCCCGTGCGCATGCCCGTGTGCAAGGACCAGCCGTCCTCTGCGGACCTCACCTCGCCCCCTCCCCGCGCGCCCTCCAAAGTGTGAACCCCGCAGTGCCCCGTGCATCTCTAGGAAATGATATTTTATTAAATAAACAAACGGGAGCCGTTCCGGTAGATTTATGAACAGTTCCTCAAGTCTCTCTTGTTCGACCCACCGCGGATTTACAGCCCTGCATTAACCTCGTGAGCGCTCATAACGTTTACTAAGATAACGTTGGCAGGAGAGAGAAGGGATTTTTATAGCCGAGTAATAATTACGAAATGCAGGGAGTACTGGGGAACCTGTTTATTAGTTATGCCGGGTGCGTGGTCAGCGGTGGGACTGCACATTCCACACAGCTTTCGCTGGCAGAGATCAATCCTTTCCCCTCGCGAGCTGGCTTTACCTCCGAGCCTCCTCGGGAGTCTCATTTCTGCTTTTAGAGCACGCGTCGTCCGTGTGATGGGGCATTGGTCTCAGAAAGAACGGAAGGGGCATTGCCAGGGCGACTTGCCATTCATACGTGCCCCACCCGCTCTAGAGAGCGGGCCCCAAGTGCATCCTTCATGGAGGGAGGGCAGTCTCTTCCCACTCAGAACGATTGGTTCTTCAGGCTCATTCTGGCCAACAGTTTTGCTCCGTGACAGGGGAGACATGTATCCCTTTCCGCATCCATGACATGGTGGCAATGGTTGCTGAAGGGGAATTAGGAGAGAGGAGAGCTTGCAAAATGGGCAGTTAATATGAGGGGGCTAAACAGTAGAAGAGTGTTAGTAATAAGAATGACAACAATTTAGGCTACATCTAAGAACCAAGAGGTGTGGGGCTTAAAACTACAGATGCCTGGACCCAACCAGTTAAACTTGACCTCCAAGGGATGTGGGTGGACATTGTGTGTTCACAGACTCGTCGGAGATGCCAATGCGCAGAAGACTTGAGACCAGCAGAGCGACCCTGCAAGGCGCTTTCCCACTTTTATGGCGCCACTGGCTTCTCCAAGGAGGGTCTGCCAATGGGAGCTGGGCCGCAAATGCAGAATCTCAGGCCCCGCCCCTGCCTTGCTGCATCAGAGCCCGCCTTCCAGCAAGAGCCCTGAGTGGCTCCCATGAGCATCACATCCGAGAAGCACTGCATTGCAGCATCTGAACCTCAGAAATGCCACCTCCCCTCCACGTAGGTGAGAAGAGGCGCCACGTGGCCTCCCCAACATTGCAGGGGAAGAAACTGGGGCTCAGAGAGGTTTAGCCACCAGCCCAAACTCACAGAGCCAGGCCCGGAAAGCCAGTTCCCTGCCGTCCGTGACTCACACACAGCCACACGGGGGAGATCCGGGCACCGCGGCAGGTGCTTGTGGGCCGGCACTGCAAATGAGCTAGAAGAGGGGTGCCCTAGGGAAGGGGGCTTTGTGAGTAGTTGTCAATTAGTCACTGGCCTTCTGCAGCTGGCAGAGTGGGGTCTTCTTCCCCCCACCCCCTCCGCCGCCTCTGCCCTCTCTCCCTTCCCCTTCCAGAGCCTCCTTGAGATTTGAAGCTCAAACAAGAGGGTATGAATAATGTAGCGCGATCGCTCCTCTGTCTCCCCAATCCTCAGAGGGTGAGCAAGGCTCCTTGTCTGCCTCATTAGTGGCCGTTCAACCATTTGATTTCGGTAACAATGAGTGTGCCTTCCTCAGAATTTTCATACCTATTTGCGTCACCAGAGTCAACACTGAATTTTTGAATCCACATAAAATTTTAATGGAGCGATCTGCATACTGTGCACTCTCTCCCCGTGCCCACTGCCCCAGCCCTGCCCGCCCCCCCCCCCCCAGGCAGGGAGAGTGGCTGAGGACAGAACAGTCACAGAGAAGTGGGTGGGAGCCCGGGGGACTCATGGCTGAGAGCCCCGGTGAGACAGGGGGCTGTTGGGAGACCCCCAAGCATTGACAGAGTCCTTCCAGCTCATCTCCCTGCACCCAATTTCAGGTTCAGGTTTAAGACGTCCACCGTGGAGCTCATATGGGTTACCATTTCCTGGCTGTGTGACCTAAGGTAAGTTGCCTTACCTCTCTGAGCCTCAGTTTGCTCACGTGTAAAGTGAGGATTATAGCAGAGTTGTTGGCCGGGATTAAATGAAATCTTCATCATAAAATGCTTAGTGGGCATGATGATGATGATGATGATGTTTGTCTTTCACCCTACACAGGACTGTAACTATGTTGCAAAACATGCTCATATGATCATATGTTTGTTTCATCTGAACGTCGGCTTTGATAGACAGACTTGAGTGGATCCTGGCTTCACCTCTTGCCAACTGTGTAACATAGAGGAAGTGATCTCACTCTCCCCGAGCCTCCATTTTCCCACCTACCTAATGGGAAGGTAGACCCCATGTTTTAGGAATATCATCAGGATCCGATAGGAAAATGCATGTAAGTTGCTCAGCATTGTGCCTCACACAGGACAGTGTTTCTTATTCTAAGCACGCTTTTTTTTTTCACACGGTAGCATCTGTGAATTCAGGGTACATCTTACCCTTGTGAGAGCCTCCTAGATTCAATGAAATATAATGGTATTATTTCATGTGAGAGTATTTATTAAATGCTTGCTCACATGCCAGGCCTGTGCTAAAAGCTGCTTGGGAGCTAGCTCACGACCCTTGCAACAATCCAGAGAGGAGGGTGTTATTCCTAAGCATGATTTGAGGGTGGGGGAGAGGGCCCCCAAAAGGAGATGCAGCCTCCCCTGGGTCCCACAGCCAGTGCCGGGGGAGCCCCGGATTGCATCACGGGGCTCCCAGTCTTAGGAGCTCGTCCTCTGCCATCTCTGTCCCTCTCAGCTGGACAGCTCAAGGAGCAGAGCCAGGGAGATGGTGCTCTTTGCCCACAGCTGCTTGACCAGTGAGTGGCCGAGCTGGGATTGGGACCCCAGGCCATGGCATCCCAAATGCCAAGCTCCTTCTGCCAGGACCCCACCAGGGCAGGAAGACGGATGGAGCCATCCTTAATTAGCCAAGTCTGGCACAGTCCAGGACAACCTTGCCAGAACCTGCAGACCCGCGGCTCCATATTTCCCAGCCTCACTTCTTCACCTGGAAAATGGAGGTGACAGTCCCAACCTCTCAGATGTGGCGTGATGATTAAATGGAGCGATGCACAGAAATGCACTCTGCGAGTCAGGGGAAGCCCTCAAAATGCCGTGCTGATTGAGGGCAGAGAAAGGAGGCAGCCAGACAGCAGCCATGGGACAGGGCTCTGGAGGCTGGAAAGAGCAAAGAAGGGGTCTCTACCCCCTTTGAGTCCACTGACCTCCTTCCCTGGGGGTGTCCAGTGCAGAGACCACACCCACCCCGACGTCTCGCCTGATGCAGAGATGGTGAGGGAAGCGAAACACAGACCCCATGCTACCCCCCACCGCCCTGTGTTTCTCACCAGGGGTAATGAAATGGAAGGGATTTCTGCTGAGAACGGTGATCACTAACCTGCCAAGATGAGTGAGAAAAATCAATTCAGAGAGTGCAGGAGGGTAGGGACTGGCTGAGGGGGGGAAACGCAGGAGGGGAGGGCTGGAGCAAGACACGGAAGGAGAGAGACCTGGAGCAGGCAGAGAAGTTGCCTGAGCGAGGCTTGTAGTCACGAAACTCACATCACAGAAAATTAACCATAAGAAAAGGGTCCGATCCGGTGGCATTGCTACATTCCCAGGGTTGTGTAAACACCACGTCTGCGGGGCACCAGCCTGCACTACCCCCAGAAGGAAAGTGCATGAAACAGTTCCTCCCTGTCCTCAGACCCTGGCAAGTACTGATCTGCCCTCGGTCTCTATACGGATTTACTTATTCTGGGCATTTCTTTTAAATGGGATTATACAGTAGGCGATCTTCTGGGTCTGGTTTCTCTCGCTGAGCATCAGATAAGAACTTGCATGCAAATGTTTGTGGCAGCATTGGTCCCAAAGCCAAAGAGTAGAAACAGTGCAAAAGCCCATCCACAGATGAACGGACACACACATAGTGGCCTGTCCGTGCAACGGACCATGACTCACCCATGTAAAAAGGAACAGAGTACTAATAGCACGCTAGATTATGGATGGACCTTGAACACACTATGCGATTCAATTCATTTTGTAAAATGATGTCTCTTGCCTCATGGCCACACCTGTGCTCCTGAGCGACCCAATGGAGATGCCCTCACCTCCCGCTGCCGGCAGATGTTGGCTGAGCATCCACCAGGGGCGGGATGCTGGACACGTCAAGATCGGCACTTGGCTCCTTACTGACTCGTCGCATGACCTTGGGCCAGCCCCTCCCGTTTTCCAAGCCTCAGACTTCTCACCTGTAACAGGAGATTCAAGATCTCTGACCAGGCTGGCCCAAGACTTCCATTAGGTCAGGGCCAGGGCTCTGGGTAGCCTGCAGGACGGGAAGAGTTTCTGTTACTGTCACCATGGCTGGAACAAGAAGGACCCTCAGAACCTTACACCAACAGTGGAGTTTGGGAGGCAGAGCACAGATGGTGGAAAGAGAATTAGCAGCACAGGGGAGCTCGTAGTGATGGAGGACCACAGGGAATAACTGCTAAACCCCCTGCTCATGGCCCGCCAGACGCATCTGACCAGCACCGTCACCCTCTCGGACCTTGGCTGGACCCTAGGACCCATCCAGCCCACCTCCCCCATTCCACGGAAGAAGAATCAGAGATCCAAGGAAGGGAAGCAGTTTGCTCAAACAGGGGACTAAAGGGGCGCCTGGGTGGCGCAGTCGGTTAAGCATCCGACTTCAGCTCAGGTCACGATCTTGCGGTCCGTGAGTTCGAGCCCCGCGTCAGGCTCTGGGCTGATGGCTCAGAGCCTGGAGCCTGCTTCCGATTCTGTGTCTCCTTCTCTCTCTGCCCCTCCCCCCTTCATGCTCTGTCTCTCTCTGTCTCAAAAATAAATAAACGTTAAAAAAAAAAAAAAAACAGGGGACTATCTTTTCATTTCATTCATTCACCTCCCCGGAGGTGGAGGTTTCTGGCACCAAGAGAAGAAAGATCAGGGAGCACTTCCAGCGGCAGGAACAGCATGTACAAAGGCAAGAAGGATGGAGAACATGAAACCTGCAGAGAAGATGAGGCCAGAAATGCCTTCGGGTGTCAGATCTTGAAGGACCTGGTAAGCCAGACTCAAGGGTACTCGGGAGTCACTGAAAGGTTTTGAGCAGCGGTAGGACTAGGTTCCCAAAGATTGACTGGAGGAGTCATGAGAATACCCACTGATGTCTCCTTCTCCTTCTCCATCCTTTCTTCCACAAGCCTTAATTGAACACCTACTGTGTACACAGCCCCATGCTGAGTGCCTGGGACCAGGAGCCAGCATCCACACAGCAGGTCATGGCGTGATGGGTCCAGAGCAGCTGTAATTGGGCCCCTGTCTACATCTGCCATCTCCTGTTCTTGGAAAAGACTTCCCACCGAGTGTCAAATGTGCACCTGCTGGCCCTGCACACTCGCATAAAAGTCTCTGGGAGAAAAAAAAAATGGATTATATTCATTCTCTTAACCTCACCTAACCCGAACATAAATCGTCTCTGTTTATAACACTTCTGGCATTTTGTGCATTTTGCCGAGTGACATAAAATGACAATAAATTTAGGCCCCACCAGCAGAAAAGTACCTAAAATGCCACATGTCACTAATATTGACAGGTTCTAAAAGTAAAACTTGGAAATGGTTCAGACGACATAAATTTAAATAAAAATATATACTTTGTCCTTGAGAGAGAAATCAGCTAAAATTAAACCTCGGTGTGGGTGGGATGTCCAGGAACATGAGAGAGAGGGATGCCTGATTCAGAGCAGAGGCCCAGGCTGGGAGGCCAGAGGGACCTGAAGAAAACCCAAGCCAGGCCCTTAGACTTCGGAAAGTCCTTAAGAAAGGATTCTTCTTAAAACTGCACTCTCCCGTGGCCACTACCTTCAGATGGCTATTCACATTGAAATTGGGGTAAGGCATTTAAATACAGGGCTATTCAAATTTAAATTTAAATGCAATTAAAATTCAGTTCCTCAGTCTCCACGAGCACAGTTCAAGTGCTCAGTAGCCACGTAAGGCTAGTGACTGTGGGTCCTATTGGAGGGCAGATCTAGAACATCATAGAAAGTTGTATCCGACAGCAGCTGTCTTAAAGCAAGAGGCACCCCTGGGGTTCTCCAGGGCCTCTGACACCTGTGAATTTCCTCCTTCCGATCTTCTGAGCCATCCCCCCCCTTGAGGCCTCCACCTTCCTTTCCCTCCCCCACCTCTCTCCCCCCCCACCCACTTTCTCTCTGTGCCAATCTGCCTGCCCCCTACTCTCTACCTCTCTCTCTCTCTCTCTCTCTCTCTCTCTCTCTCTCTCTCTCGTTTCCCTTTCCTTTTATGTATTTCTCTCAAACACAAATAAATCCAGTTCAGGAGGCTGGCTGGCACTTGACACCAGAGTTCAAAGTCCTTTACCACTTCCCATCCTTGAGAGCTCAGGCCAGCGCTTCTAGCCTGCCTGTCCTCCAAAGCAGTAACTCTGGGGAGAATAATACCCACTGGTGAACGGAGGGTAAAGGCGATCATGTGTTCAGTGGCACAGAGCAGGTGTTCATGAGATGCATGGGTTACTTTCTTGTCCTTGATCACAGGCTTTCAGAGGCTTACAAAAATGTACCACACACAGTTCAGGCCCTTCGACTCAGAATTTGAAACCCCCCAAACTTTTCCTGTTTCAGCTCTGGCTCCAGCCGGCTCAACCCCCCCCCCCCCCCCAAACGCTCTGTGCAGTTTCCAACCTCCCTGCACTGGCAGATGCTGTTTGCCCAGACAGGGATGCCTCTTTCCCCTTTGGTCCGTCCGACTTTTATGATGCCACTGTCAGTGAAGGGTCCAGCTCAGAGACCATCACACCCTTCTGCGTAGCTTGTCCTTGTCCCCCACAGCTCCGAACACACAACTGGTTAGTGATTAAGGCGAGAAAGAACGTAGATACAGAAATTAAAAGGATGGGTCTGGCTCATTTCAGGCAGACAGGAACCTGGTTCCCATCTCTGGCTGAGATGGCCAATTTTCTTCACCCACTCCACATTTATTGGGCACCTGCTGTTTGCATGCCCCTGCCCAGCTGGATACAGGGCTGTGTCAAACAAATCTCTTTCCTGGGGGGGGTCCCCTGTACTACACCACATGACAAGTTCTGGCCACACAAAAGGGGGCTTTCAGTCCACTTGAGGAGGGCACAGGGATGGGAGGAAACGCTCCAAGAGCAGGGCATTTGGAACAAGGGGGCAGGAGGGTGCTCCAAAGAGGCTGGTCTTTGTGGGACGGCCATTTCAAGACAGCAAGAGGCGACAAGAGCAAAAACTTGCAAGAGCCCTTGAGGGGGACTGAGCTTAGGTGGGAAGAGGGAACAAGAGAAGGATGGGCTCCGGAAGGGGCCGGACCACAGGGCCGGCTGAGGGCTTTAGACTTAATCCCGAGGGGGTCATGGAAAGGTTTTAAGCAAGGGACAGTCGCGATCAGAGAGACACTTTGGAGGTGGGCGGGGCCGAAAGGAACAGGGAGGCCTCTGGGAAGGGGGCTGCAGAATGGGCACAAGTGCGGACGACCGAGGTAGGGGGTGGGAGGGGGCAGGAGGGAGTGTGCCCCCCCCCCCGACGCTGGAGCCTCCCCCTTCCCCCTAAGGCTGCTGCCGCCTCCGGCGCTAACCGCCTCCCCCTCCCTGCCAGCCCCGCAGCCTTCTGGCTGCACAATTTGTGAAGAACATTATGTAAATGAGCTTTATGCAAATCCAGCCTCTCTCCCCGCTGGCTGGACTCCTGAACCCTAATTAACTTGCCAAAGCCTAATGTTGCCGTCCCCTCTACGGCAGCCCAGCCCCCACCCGGCTCCCCCAACCAAGAAATCCATCTTCAGAAGCGAGCGGTCTAATCGCTCCCTCATTTGGATGTGCGGGCTGTCGCCCACACCGTTAGCCCGCAGGAGAAGGCGGCATTTCAGCCGGTTGACACTCCAGCTTCTGATACAGCTCCAAAATAAATGCCTCTTTTCTCCCTCCTGCCCCCCCCCCACCCCGCTTTATTTCTTGCTGGCTTCCAGAAGCAGAGACAGCTAGGGGCGGGGCGGGGTGGGGGGGAGTTGATGCAATCTCTCATTATCTTGAAGTCCTTCGTCTCCCACCTTACACCGCCCTCCCCTCCTCTCCCCTGTCGCCAACTCAGGGACCCGGTGCCCCCTCTCCTGCCTCTCTCAGAAGATGCACTCAGGAAAGGACCAGGGAATCAGACCAGCAAGGATTGATTCTGCCGCTGCTCCGTGCAAGGCACTCGTTGTGAACTTAGTCCTAAATACGTGCGTTTCGCCTAGAAGAGACCCCAGGAGCGTGTGAGGCCCGCTCCTCGATCTGAGATAGTGGAACCTAGATTTTAGTGAGTGCTGATGACCTCTCCAGGACCACGCAGTGGGGATAGACTCCAATCCAGCCTCCCTGGGTCCCCAAGGCTGGCTTCCTTCCCTCTCCCCCACCCTGCCCAACATGCCTTGTGGCCCACACAGCCCAGCCTGAAGGATCCTTTCTTGACAGTCTTTGCATGCTCACTTTCAAGTGCAGAACAAAGCAAAATAAAGGCTTTCCCAGGAAACAGGAAGAATGGTGTTGTCAGCCCGTTCCTGCTGCTGCAGCAAATCCCCTAGACGCGGCTCCAAAGGCAGAAGAGGGTGGGGATATAGGGGGTGTTATTAGTGCCTTTGGAGCTCTGGAGGGAAAAGCAAGCAGGATGTTGAAGGCTCTTCATTGCCAAGGAGTTTTTGAAAGATGCAACGGACAGGGTATTTCCTAGAGTTTGGTCTCACCATACGGAGGGGGAAACAAACAGGGTGGCCATTCACTCACTCATTCATCATTATTCATTGAAGAAAGAGATATAGTTAAGAGTGCCCAGCCCAGTGTGGATCCCAAAAAAACATTCTCGCCCGCAGAGCTTGGGGACCCACTTGTCACCCGCTACAGCAGACCAAGCTCGTCATATGCAAACAGCCGTCTGACACCGCGTCTTTCCCTCTGGCCGTCTCCCTCCCTCTACCCCCAGCATCTGTGTGTATGAATTTTAAAAGGGTCCACGTTTGGAAATCCCAAGAGCCATCTTGTCCCTTCGTTTTCACTTCTGAAAAGGAGTGACATCTGCCTGTGCTTCATCCTGAGGGGCAGGTGACCACGGAAGAAAGAATTTGGGGTCACCTACAGCCAGGGTTCAAATCCCCACCTCGGACAAGACAGCTTTTGTTTTCTCAACAGAAGGGGCATCATAACAGCACCTACCTCCCAGGCTGCACCGGAGATTATGTGAGGGAGGTGGCCAGGGCATATAGGCCTCATGTTTGCTAACCCTAAGGATAACCTGTGTTTGATACGTGGAGAAGCCGAAGCTCAGAGAGGGCAAATGATTAGCCGGGGTCACACAGCTATTTAATGGCAAAGCCAGAGCTAGAACAAATATCCCTTGGCTCCACACCCTGGTCCATTTCCTCTCCACCGTGATGCATGCAGGTTTTTAAGGCCCAGTGGGATCTATGAAACGGTCAGAATGTTGGGCATCTGCTATATTATTTACCCTCCTTATGATTCCAAAAAGATTTGCTGTGATTACACACAGAAATTAAACGTTACAGAGGCACACCTGGCGGCTCAGTCGGTTAAGCGTCTGACTCCTGGTTTCAGCTTAGGTCATGAGCTCAGGTCTCACGGTTTGTGAGTTCGAGCCCCACATCGGGCTCTGTGCTGACAGCTCAGAGCCTGGAGATGGCTTCAGCGTCTGTGGCTCCCTCTTGCTCTCTGCCCCTACCCTCCTTGCATTCTGTCTCTCTCTCTCTCTTTCTGTCTCTCAAAAATGAATAAACATTTAAAACAATTTTTTTAATTATACATTAGAGAAAAATACATACATTATAATGAGGAGGATCAAAAGAATGTAGACAAAGTAACCAGGGCAAAGGGAAAGTGAGAATAGAAAAGAATAAAACGGGCCAATAGTTTGGCACATTAAAGACACTGTGCCAGGCAACTGGTGGCCAAAGCAAAGAAGGAAATAAGAACCCACGTGTTTCCAATGGAAAATTTTAGTCGCTCAGAAGAAGCAGATTCCTTTGGTGCTCCCCTGGGAGAAATGGCGCCCGTGCCTAGGCAGCTGGGGTGCAGTGGAAGACATTCCTCAAAGGCACGTCTCCAAGAAACAAGGCGACTTGGATACTGCTGTTCTTAAATGTTTCTGCACGAAGGTTGGCGAAATGCCAAAGTGCGATCCAAGAATTCAGAACTCTCGACGTCAAGGTCACCGATGACCACCATGTTTCTGAAGCCAGTGTCCACAGCTTCCATCGTCCGTCTTGTGGACCTCTCAGCAGCCTTCCACACAGTTGATGGCCTCGCCCTTGGTCTCCCTCCTCCCCCAGGACACCGCGTTCTCTTGGATTTCCCCTGGTGTCCATGACAGCACCTTCTCAATGTCCTGAACTGGGTGCTTCTTCTTTCTCCCAACATCTGAATGTTACAGGCTCCTGGACTCAGCCCACAGACCCTCTCTTCTACATATCTGTCCCCAGTTCCTGGTGATCTCATGGCTTTAAAACCATCTTGGGCTGATGCCTTCAAAATTTATATCTCCAGCCTGACCTCTCTCCTAAACTCCAGAGTCATATATCTGCCTGCCGCCTTGACATGCCCATCGGGACACTAATGGCATCTGAAGCTTCACGCATCCATCACCAAAGTCCTGATGCCGCACCACCCCTTCTCCAACCTGTCACGACACCCCAGTCTTCCCCATTTCAGGAAATGCACCGTTGCACACCCAGTTGCTCAGGCCAAGGACCTAGGACTCGGACTTGACTCGTGTCTTCCTGCCACGTCCAATATCCAATTCGTCAACAATTCCTGTCAGCCCAACTACAAAAAATATTTCAGACGCAACCATCTCTCTCCTCTCTTCCACCACCCCCTGGTCTGAGCCACCTTCCTTCCACACCTGGAAGACAGGAAAGCCTCCCGTCTCACCTTTCTGCTTCCCCTCTGCCCCCTACAGTCTGTTCTCCAGACCACAACCAGAACTATCATTTTGAAAGTGCTAGGCTTCCTGGCAGCCTCTGCATCCTTGTGAAAGCCAAGGTCCTCCCAGTGCCTTAGCTGGACCTGATTCATCTCCCCCTGGCTCACTCTGCTTCTGTCACACTGGGTTCCTGCTGGGGACACTGTCTTCTCCAGGCCTCTGCATTCACTGATCTCTTCTCCTGGGATGTCCCTTCCCATCCCAGGAGCATGGTTCACTCCCTCACCCATGACTCTCATGAAATACCACCTCCTCCAGGAAGACTTCTCTGACCACCTTATTTTATTTTTTTTTTAACTTTTTAAAGTTTATGTATTTATTTTGAGAGAGAGATAATGGGAGGGACAGAGAGGGAGGGAGAGAGAACCTCAAGCAGGCTCCACACTGTCAATGCAGAGCCCTATGCAGGGCTCAGACTCACGAACCGTGAGATCATGACCTGAGCCAAAATCAAGAGTCGGATGCTTAACTGACTGAGCCACCCAGGTGCCCCTGACCACCCCATTTTAAATGGACCTTACCAGCCTCCCTCCCATCTCCTTTCACCCTCCTTCCCAACCCCTACAAGCATTCTTCCCACTTCTTACTTTCATCCCTCACCCCCCACCAGCTTCCCTCCCAGCTCCCACCCGCATCCCTGCCACCACCACCACCAGGAAGAGGTCTTGTCTGTCCCTTCCCCACGATACTCTATGAAAGCATCTCCCTCATTGGCTAACCACTGTATCCTCGGTATCCTGCACGTAGTAGTTGCTCAATAAACACACATTGCATGAATGACTAATGGCCAGACTTGTCCCAAATACCTTCATGAACAGAAAACCACAAGGCCATCAGCCACAAAGAGAGCAGGGTGGACTCTGAGCCCCTCTTCTGTGGGGGACCTGCCTGGAAAAACCGTACTGAAGGTTTTGTCTTTGAGGGTGTCTGTGGAGTGATGTCTCCCTGGGCCGATGCCAATAGGGACGCCCCAGTGATTTCCAAAGCATCCCCTTACTCATAAATATCTCCCTTGGTGTCAGCTGACCCCTTGGATCTCACCAGAGGAAATACTGTCATTAAACCCCAATAAATTGCTAAAGGCCCAAGCCGACTAGGCCAATTTACAGCAGGTTTTGACTTTAATAATGTTTTGTCTTAGATTTGGCCCTAATTATAAATCATTTGCAACTGTGGCTTAAACCATAAGCAAATCTTACATGGCATTCTTATTATCTACTTAATATCGTGGAGGGAAAGATTTACGGAATCGCATTCTGGGAATTGAGCAAACGAGGAAACTTTTAGGTGAGGGCAAAACACAGGAAAATTACAGTTTTGTCATAAAACCCTGATTGATCAATGATTATTGTAGAACTGTGGTAACAGTGCTGGCATAAACATAAATCTGTAATTGGCTGGATTTATTCTTTTTCAAAATACTATATTTCCCGCAGTTTTGACCATCGTGTTAATCCAAGTCTGTTAGATTTACTGTGGTTTTAACTTAATTAACTCCTTTTAGCTAATGCATACATGCGTGCACAAGTATGTATATCAGTGGACCCTTGAACAACGCCGGGGTGAGGGGCACTGACCCCCTGCACAGTCGAAAATCCACATATAATTTTTGGCTGCCCAGAAACCTACTACTAACAGCCCACGGAGCTGGTCAATAGACTAATAGGACGGGGTTGTCGACTAGAGGCGTTACCAATAACGTAAGCAGTCAACTAACACATTTCTTTGTCATAGGTACCATATACTGTATTCTTATAATAAAGTAAGCTAGAAACAAAAGTTATTAAGAAAATCATAAGGAACAAAAAGTACATTTACAGTACTGTCCTATATTTACAAAAAAAACTGCTTTGAAGTAGACCTGTGCAGTTCGAACCCATATTATTCAAAGGTCAACCGTAGTGCATGTATGTATTTATATATACATATAAAAATATGTCTTATATTTAGAAAGAAGGAAAGAAAAGAAAGAAAGAAAGAAAGAAAGAAAGAAAGAAAGAAAGAAAGAAAAAGGGAAGGAGGGAGAGAGGGAGGAAGAAGGAGGGAGGGAGGGGAGGGAAAGAAGGAAGGAAGGAAGGAAGGAGGGAGGAAGGGAGGAAGGAAGGAAGGAGGGAGGAAGGGAGGAAGGAAGGAAGGAAGGAAGGAAGGAAGGAAGGAAAGGAGAGAGAGGAAGGAAGGAGGGAGGAAGGAAGAAAGGAAAGATAAGATAGATGCATTGAGCCTCCGTTGCTTTTACTATTCAAAGGCTTGTGTTTTCCTTCAAATCTAATTTGTAAAATACTTGAAAAAAACACACTTGGCTGCATGAAGCGAATCTTGCTGCAGAAATGGGTCCAAAGATCTGCTTCCGGAGCCGCTCTTTTGTGGGATGACCACGCAGGGTCACGATATTGTGTCTCCACGGGTGAGAAGAGCTGAGGGAGTCAAGTTCCCAGCATGGCTCTGCCATTTGCTGGCTGTATCCCCCTGAGGAACCCACTCCAGCTGGCTCAGCCTCTGTCTCCTCATCTGTAGAGTGGGAATAATCATACCTCCTTCAGAAGCCACCGTGAGGCTTGGATCAAGTAATGGACGTCAAGCGGTGAGCTGGGTGCTTGGCGTGCAGTGGACATGTGGCACCTGTAGTGGATGTGCCTTGCCTCTTCCCAGTCAGGGGATAGACATGTGATGTGATGCCCTAAGGAGTGAGGTCAAGGCAGCATGGGGACTCAGAAGCGCTATCTCGGGGGAAGGGTGTGCCAGCTACTCCTGGCACCAGTGGGAACCAGACCAGACACAAGGATCCGACAGGACCTTGTGAGATCCAGGACCCGAGAGATGATACATCCCAACGGGACCCGAGAGATCAAAGCCACCAGATCAAAGCCACCCGGGGCCAGATGACCACCTAGTAATTCAGGTTTAAAATCGTGAAAATGGGAGTGCCTGAGTGGCTCAGTCAGTTAAGCATCCGACTCCTGGTTTCAGCTCAGGTTGTGCCTTTGCGGCTCCTGAGATCGAGCCCCACATCGGGCTCTGCGCTGACAGCACGGAGCCTGCTTGGGATTCTCGCTCCGTCCCTCTCTCTCTGCGCCTCCCCTGCTTGTGCGCACTCTCCCTCTCTCCCTCTCCCTCTCTTTCTCTCTCTCTCTCTCTCTCTCTCTCTCTCTCAAAATAAATAAATAAAATTTAACAACAAAACTAAATAAATAAAATTTAAAAATGAAATAAAACCGTGAGAATGGAAACGGTAGCGCCCGCTTATAAGTCAGCACTGGCTTCCACGCACCAATTTCTACGGCCCATCCTTAGCTTCACTTTGTTAAAGCCCTGCAGCGACTACCACCCTAGCAACGCCGAGAAGATGCAGATTCCAGAGATGCGACTTGCCCAAGGTCACGCAGTTAGCACGCAGTAGAGCCGAGACTCCAGACCCCCTGAATTCAGCGGCTTCCAGGGGTTCGCTGGGCTGACACCTCTGTTCAGGGGCCGCCCTTCCTCCTGGAGGCTGGTGGGTCCTGGGCTGATGGCTGTTTCCAAAGCTAAGGGAGGAACGGTGGGGACCCAACCTGGCCACTTCAGCGTCTCCTCCCTAATTGCTAAGGACCGAGCTGAGAAGGAGCCGGTTGGAGGCTGAAACCTGCCCTTTTCTTGCAGAGTTCTGCAGGCGGATTGAATAGTGCTCCTTTTTCTTGATTCCCACCATGTAGCCAGTGAAAAATATTTTCTGAAGGCCTCTTTCTGAGTCACTGATTCACACTGTCTGTTCTCAAGTTGTCCAGGGTCAAGAGAGTCGACCGGAGCTAAATGAACCCAGACATTGGATTTCACCAAAAAGTAAACACTGTGAGCCATGGAAAAAAAAAAAGTGTTGCTTTCAGATAGACCGTTCAGCTGAGTGCCGGTTCCCCTCCTCTGTTCTTTCCCTGCCCCAGTCTCCCTCCCTCCTTCCCACCTCCATTTCTCCATTTCTCTTCCTTTTCTCTTTCTCCCCCTCCCCCTAATATTCCCCCTCCTCCTTTTAACCCTTCCCTCCTCCTCATTGCCTTCTCCCTCTTACGTTTTACTCTTTTTTCTTCAATTCCCTCCCCCCCTTGCTGTCTTCCCTGCTGCTTTAAAATTCACCCAGGGTTTTGTTTCTTTAGGTGTGCCGAGCCCAGAAGAACAACAGGTGGCAGCCATTGAAGGGAGAGGTCGCTTGTCACAGTCCCCAAGAGGAGGGGGTGGACAGGCCAGGCAGGGCCCTCGAGGGGAAGGCACTGGGGTAGAAAGGAGCCAACGGAGACCATAGGCCAGAGACCCGACTGATAGAGGAGCTGATTTAGGATCGGCTGGTTTGAGTCATTTCAGCCAATTCCAGGCTGTCGGGCTGGTCCCCGGTCTCTATGGCACCTAACCTGGGGAGATGAAGGCAAGGAGAGAGTTCTGGACCACAGGAGCCCGTTGAAAGCAGGTGGCTGGGGGAATGGACTTTGGACTGTCTGGTTCTCATATTAAAGGCGCGCTTGGGGCACATTGTTTGCTATCTCCAGGAATTAGCTAACCCCAGGCAGTCCCTGTGTGGGTCCCCAAGGCCCCAAGAGCGCAAAGCATCAGCAACCACCACAGAAAGTGAAAAGCATCGTGAAGATGGCTTCCTTCCTCTCCTTTCTTTCCTCTTCCGTCTAGTCTCTTCCACCACCTCCCTGAAGCCTGCAGAAGAACCCATCACAAAGGGTCAGGCGAGCGGCGCGACAAAAGGCTGGGTCGGGTGGGCGACAGGAGCCCCGGGAGGAGGAGAGGCAGCCTCCAGAGTGACCCTGGAGGAAGAGCTCTAGTTTTCAGAGACTGGAGGTGGCTTGTACCAGCAGAGGAGAAAGCTCCACTCAGCTCCTCCCGTCTCGCTGGCCCCGGGGTTTTGGCACCTCCGCGTCTAAGAAGCAGTCCCTTGTTCTGACAGCGGTGGCCGCCGTGTCCTCGCCCTGCCACTCTCCCGTGGGATGGTTGTTTTGCCCAGGCCGGGAATTACCCAAATCCCCTTAAATACATGGCTGCAAATGAGGACACTGGAAAAAAGGCAATAATTGTGACAGTAACTCACGGGGCCAGGCCTGACACGTCTCTAATTGCCTGCTAAAATTGTCGCTGTCTCCTAAAGTGCAAATTATCACCCGAAATGACAAGAATAATGAATGAGTAACTCTGATGTAATGCAACAATTAGTCCGCAAAGACACTGTCTAATATGGTAATTCAGAACACCCACTCCTTGTTATTAAGTGCCTGATAATTATTTAATTATCTATCTGCCAGCATGATTTACTTGGTTTATTTAGCTGCAGATGTGGGCAGGAGCATTTGGGTTTAAGGTCAGGAGGAGCTGGCCCCTCCATTGGCCGCCATGTCGGTTTGCTTGGGTGCTGAGGGCTGCCGTCTGTCTGACGCCCCTAATTTGCTTTGGCGGTCCCCACCCAGAGTTAGAAAATCCTCTCTTCTTCACCCCTGGGCCTGGCCCGAGGTCCCTTGGGGGCTGAAGGCCATGAAGACCAGGGCTAAGGGTCGCAGCTCTCCTCTTGTCTGCCTGGGAGATGCCCAGCAAGTGATCAGAATATTTGGGGTAAGCGGCTGCCCCATCAAGATCAATGTGAGCATCCCCTTTGTGCTGGGCTGGGTGCCAAGGCTTACCCAAGCATTAGCTCATTTAAGCTTCTCAGTGATGCCAGGAGGTAAGACAATTGGTTTTGGCATTTGACAAAGGAGGGAACTGAGGCTGGAGAAGTTAAGGCCACTCCTCCAAGGTCCCACAGAGAGCAAATGGTGGGGACAGGACTCACTATGTCCAGAGCCACTCTGCTCTCTGGGACCCTGATGCCTTCCAGGGTGAGGCTGGCCCCAGAGGTATGGGTCAGTGTTTATTCCAAGGCCAGGGCAGAGCCAGAAGACTCTTTACTGGGATTCAGGAGGGGCAGGGTTGTGGTCTCCAAATCACACAACGACTGACAGGGAAAGAAGAAAGGGTGCCTAATTTGTGTTGGCTCAATAAAATCAGAGCCAAGGAGTAGAAGCTACTGTGGGGGACAGGCTTGGGATCTAAAGTGGGACCGCTTAGCAGCTAAATGCACTCAGACAGGTTATTTAACTTCTCACAGCCTCAGTTTCCTCATCTGTAAAATGGATATAATCAGAGAATCTCTTCATAATCACCCTGTCAAAAGTATCCCTCACCATCAGACACTTTCTACTCGGCATCCTGTAAGTCTCCTTTATTAAATACATCTGTGTCCAAAATCATCTTGTTTATTTATTTAGTTACCCCCCACTTACACACACACACACACACACACACATACACACACACACACACACACACACACACACACAATATAGGCTCCAAGGGGGCAGGGACCTTTGTCTTCTTTATCCTTTTATCCCTGCACCAGACATAATGCTATACACCATGTGTATAATGGCATACTACAGGCCCTCAGTAAATATCTGTAGGATGGATGGATGTGTGAATGGAAGGATTGATGGAAAGATGGATGGAAGGATGGAAGGAAGGAAGGGTAGATGGATGGAAGGAAGGAAGGAAGGAAGGATGAATGGAAGGAAGGAAAGAAGGAAGAAAGGATGGTCAGAAGCCAGGAGGGCTCCGAGGCCAGCCATGCCCTTCCCTGAGTGACTTCCAGCATCTAATGCAGAAAATTGTGATGACCACCCAGCTGTGACTCTCTGCTTTTCTTGCTCTGGGCCTCCAGCCAACAGGCCTTCCACCAGCTTCCCAAGTCCACTATCTGAGGGATAAGTATGATTGGCCCAGGCCATCTGCAGCAGGTGAACTTGATTCTCACGCAGCCATATTTCCCTGACACTTCCCACTTGTGAACACATCTGCCCAACTTCCGCCTTCCTGCACACCGGCCTCGTAGCCTGAGGGTTTCCTCTGTCTGCTGGAGCTGTTCACGGCTGCACATGGGTCAGGCTGTGCTCATTCGTTGGTGGTGACCGACCACTCTTTGATGACGACTGGCAGGAGTCAGTGGATAAACCGCCCGGCTCCCCCCGCCCACCCCGTTGAGATGAGTTCCATGCTCTCTCCCCCAGTTTCCCAGTAGGATGGAGCCCTAGCTTCCTAGATACTAGATGCTGTTGTGGCCTACTCAGAACGCTTTGGAAGGCCAGTGCCTCGGATCCCAGCTCTTGTGAATGTTTGCCACTCCTACTCACAGCTGCATCGTACAGGTAAGAATTGCCCGCAGCTAACAACAGCCACCTTACCTGACAATACCTGCAAGGATTTGCCCTCCCTCCAGGAGTGTCCCCTTGCCAGCAAGTAACTGGTACAGGGCACAAAAGGCCAGCCTCCTGGCTCTAAGACAAACAACTCTGTGGTGCTATTCATGGCCCAGAGTTACTTCAACTCGATCCACATTTTTTCCTAGGTTCTCAAAGGCAGGCCCATCTCTGTCATGCTCACATGGCACCATGTTTGTTGAGTTAGTGAATGAATGAATGAATGAATGAGTGCATTCATAGATACATGTGTATACAAATACATAAGTGATCGAGTTAGAGTCTTATGGTTCTCACATTAGGACCAGAGCATCTCCTCTCCAAATTCTGGCCTGTGTATTGAAATGGCGGGGGTGCCTGGGGGGCTCAGACGGTTGAGTGTCTGACTGTTGGTATTGGCTCGGGTCATTTTCTCACAGTTCAAGGGTTGGAGTCCACGTCGGGCTCTGTGCTGACAGTGCAGAGCCTGCTTGGGATTCTCACTCCCTCTCTTTCTGTCCCTCCCCTGCTCGTGCTGTCTCTGTCCCTCACAAAATAAATTTAAAAAAAAAAGGAAAGGAAAAGAAATGGTAGGAGGTCAACAAAGCAGGAGGTCTGGGTTGGGAGTCAGAAGACCTCCATTTCTTGCCTTTATCTCACTGGGTAACTTTCAGACCTCCCTCTGGGTCTCAGTTTTCCCATCTGCCACATGAGGAAAACAACACTTTGCTCTGCGTTCTCTTTCAGCTCAAACACAGTAAAAGTCCCTGTTCTGTGATATATTTTTAATTTTTTATTCTGAAACCATTTTAGACGACCAGAAAAGATCTTTATAAAAACAATAGCACAGGGAGTTCCCAAATACCCTTCACACAGCTTTCCCGCATGTTACTGGCTCGTGATGTTGAAGTCTTCAGTTGAAATGTCTGCGGGATGATCTTCTGGGTGGTGATGCGGCCGCAGCAGTAGAAAGGAAGTTAGCTCGAACACTCACCTGGCTTAGCACCCTTGGAAAACCAGGGGGCAGTAGACAGACCACATCCCCTTCCCTTCCGTCTGAGCTGCTCATGTGTATCAACAGCTTTCTTTTTATTTGTGGTCTATCACCTCCTGTGCCATGGCAAACAAGAGACTTTATAAATATTTCAAACACTAATAATTTGTGCTGTCCCTGCTTAGACTTTTAAATGAATCTAAGAGTGTTTCTCTTGGAAGAACCCGCCAACCTACAGGCAGGGGAAAGAAATACCACGGGCCCCTGCCTGAGATGGGCACTTGATGCAGGGATGCGACCACAGGGTGTGGCCGTGGGTGTGGGACTCCCCACCTGTCTCCCATCCACATCGCTGAGCCCCGTGTCTGGAAGCTCCACGTGGAGGGGGCCATGACCAGCCTGAACCCAGGGTCCATGGGGGAGGTGGGAGGCTCTCACTTCTCCAGCTGATGAAGAAAGAAACTGGGGGTTGGTAATTCCAAGGTTGGCTCCGGAACCAGACATTCCTGGGTTCAAATCCAAGATCATCTGCTTATTAGCTGTGTGGTCTTGGACAAGTCACTTCACCTCTTTGAGCCTTTGTTTCTTTATCTATAAAATGCATCCTATAAGAATTAAATGAAACAAGCATGTAGAACGTACAAAGCCTGACTTATGCCGTGAGCTCAAGGCACATGTAGCTGGTGTATTGCCTCTGAATATTTCCAAGATTTATTCCCGGTATTTATAATGGCTCAGACTCAATAGAGGTTAGTTTCTTGTTCACATAAACCAGCCAATGAGGTTCCAGGTTGGCTCAGGGAAAGGTAGGGAGTGTGGGGAGATTCTGTTCCACCCATGTTGTTGGAGGCTCTGTCGTGACTCCCCAGATAGCCCTGGGCACTAAACATCCAGGAGTAGAGAGGAAATGAACATGAAAGGAGGTTCACAAAAAGTTCTTCTTGTCCCTCCAGAAGGCTCACTGCCTAAGAGAAGAAGAAATATGGAAGCCACAGCCTACCAAATGCAGATAGGCTCTCAAGTGAGGAAGGGCCAATGCATTTGGGAGAACAGAGAAGAGAGAGACCTTTCAGGAGGAAACCAGCTCCTGGCACACACCGCCTGAAATCCTTCAAAGGTTTTTTATTGCTGCTAGGATAGACAATGAGCTCCTTCCCCAGCCTTCAAGGCCCACATGCTTCTATCCCCGCCAGTCTCTCAAGCTGTGGATCCTCCTCTGTCTGCAATCTTGATACCCTAGCTTCCCTTCCCCAAACAGGCCAGAATCCTAGAGCAAACATGTAATTTATCTTCCAAACCAGGCCACTTTGGAGAGAGAAAGAGACTACTGATAATAAATAACCCAGAACAACTGAGACGACCCGTGACAGACTGGAATGTGTGGTCATCATGCACCATTGGTCCTGCCACAGGGCCTTTGCACATGCTCTTCTCCCCACTCACCTGACTGACTGTCCTGATGCTTCACTTTCTGTGTCTTTTTTTGTTGTTGTTGTTTTTGGCTTACCCTTTCCCCCACCCCTGGTTCTGGCACCTAGCAAGCATTCAGTAACTGTGGAATACATGAATACTTGCTTACTTCTACTGGGAGGGATCAAAATAGAAACCTTTTGGCATGAGAGGACATGTCAGCATGGTCTGGAAGAATAAGCATAGGCTGGGTATGCACAGAGAAGAACAACCTTCTAGGTGGGTGAATGGGAATGAGCCCTGGTAAAGGTGCTACACCACATCTAATGTTTTCAGAGAATGTCCTGGAACTTAATAACTGGAGACCCAAGGGCTAGGAGAATTGTGGATGTGAGCCTGGTGGGGGGCGGGGGACAGCGTCAGGTTGAGGGGGGCCTTGAATGCCAAGGAACAATGCTCGGTCTGAATCCTACAGGCAGGAAGGATGTCACTGGAGGCAGACCACAGTTCTAGGAGTAAACCATTACACCTAGGAGTAAGCCAAGAGATCATTGGCTACCGTAGCAACTGCCAGATTTTTCTTACTCAGAGCATGAATCTATTGTCAATGATGTTTGAAGACACGTGCCTTAAGATGTCAGAAGAGGTGCCTGGGGTTGGGCATGGGGCTGAACAGAGGCCCATCCATGTCCCCTGAGGCACCTGTGTTACCTGCAGCATCAGCTGATGTACTAAGGTCACCCAACCTGGACTGGAGACCTGACCCCCAGCCTTGTGACCTCCCATTATGTTTCTTTGCCTCCTGCATAATAATAGAGGCCCAGGAGATGGGTTCACTGGCATTGGAGTGGCCTTTCAGAGAGGCTCTTATTTAGCCCCTGGATCCAGAAAAGGCTGGACTTGCCCTGAGTGATGATGCACATTGAAAGAGATGGCTGAGTAGTTGTTTTTGGTAAGGGCCCCCCTAAAATTATATTTCCCATTCCTGAGCATTTAGTGTGATCTTCATCCCATCCCAAACCCACATCAACCTTTGAGCTGGGCATTGTTCCTGTCTTTCATTTTAATGGTGAGGGAACAGAGGCTCAGAGAGGTTCGGTAACTTACCTAAGGTCACACAGCTTGTGAGTGGCTCAACCAGGATTTGAGCCCAGCCAGGTCTTGCTTCAGAAAGCTCTCACACTGCACTAATCATTGCCAGAAGAAAAGAGTAGAGGATGTCTGAGCAGAGTTTCCTTTCTCCGTGGAGTTTTATAAGAAAGGAAACAGGTAGGCACCTTCCTGTCTGAGATGAGCTAAGGGGGTTCCCACTAGACTCGCAGGAAGGACACAATGACTCTGTGGGTCCTGCCCAGTCCCTCAGATTCTATTTTCAGGGCTGTCTCTATCGGGACAGACGAACCATCACCCAGTTAGACACGCTGTCCATCTGGCTGTCTGCATGGTGTTATTTATAATGCCTAACCCAAAGCCAGGCTGTAATGAAAAAGAATTCAGCCCCGGCTCCTTGGCGGGGGAGGCGATTGACTTTGGAACCAGCTGTCCTGGCAGAGCCCGGTTCGGCAAATGTGATTTAGACACGAGCCCCGAAAGGAGGCAGCCTGGCGCCCAAAGAGAAGGCAGTGGCCAAACTGTTCAGACGGGGCCGTTTGCATGTCTGACAGCCTCGAGGGCTTGTCCAGTAGCTCAGATGATGGAATGTGTGTCTCTCACAGTGGAATGTGGAGTCAGACGAATGTCTTGTCCATGACTCAAGGAACGGGCATTGCTCTGGGAAGTGAGAGATACCTCCTGAGCCTAGGATGCCTGCTGACTCCGTTTCACTCAGTGTCTTATCTGTGCTTCATAAATATGAAGGTGTATGTGCATGCGTGCGTGTGCGTGTGCATGTGTGTGTGTGTGTGTGTGTGTGCACTGTCACACAGGTACACAGTAACCCATCAAATGGGGAAGAAGGGACCAATAGGGGCTTAGCATCTCCTGTAAGTCAGAGAGCCAGTGAGTTTCTAACCCAATCCCCTCAGCAATGTGTCATGATCCTTGCTCCAGAGGATGAAGAAATGGAGACTCAGAGAGGGAAGGGTCCAGCCAGAGGCAACTCAGACCACACCGCCTTCCTGCATGATGGCTCACTGCCTGGCCCCTGGGGCCGCCACCACGAAGTCCTCAGTCAGTTTGCCCTCTTCACCCTCATTTCTGCATCAACTTCTCTGCTACACCGTAAGTGCCTTGGGGACACAGATCACATGCTTTTGGTTCCACACCCACGTGGCCTGGCAAACACTGGGTGTCCAAATGGTTGTGATCAGAACGCATTGTGCCCTAACTGCTTAAGCGTCTAAATTCCTACTTTCTTCAGATCAGTTGTTCTCAAGTTCGTGTTAACCAGTGAGTATGCCAACGAAACTGGGGCACAAAAGGGCATTATTTGACAAGAGATCTAGAAGAGAGTTCTGAGTCTTTCTGGTCCATGGAGGCAGTGTCCCCAACCTGTAAAGGCAAAGTGCTAAACAAGGAAACTCAGAAGAGAAATTGTAGTTGATATTTTTTAATCCTTGATTATACGTCAGACACAGTGCTAAGTGCTTTATAGGTATCTAATAAATATTTATCCTCTAAACGTCTCCTAGAGCTGGTATTATATTCCTCACCTTATGAACAAGGAAACAGGTCCAGAAAGAAAATAGATATTAAATGTTTTCACCACAGTAAATGAATGATAACTATGTGATGGGCGGAGGTGGTGACTAATACTATGGCAGTAATCATTTTGCAATTTATAAATATATAAAAACAATACATTGTACACCTTCAACTTACACAATGTTGTGTCTCAATTATATCTCAATAAAACTGGGGTGGGGGAGAATAGAGTCTAGACTCTCACATATACGGTGAATTGATTTTCAACAACGATCCCAAGACAAGTCAATGAGGAAGGTCTTTTCAACAAGTGGTATCTCCCTCATGTACTTACATGCAAATATCCCAAAGTTCTGCACATCAGATCCAGCGATAAAGAAAAATGATAAGACATCATTACCAATTGATATATATTCTAGGAATACAATGGTACAAATCAATTCATGTAATTTTCCACTTTAACAGAAAAGAGAGAACAATTAAGATTACTTCACAGATGAGACTATCCTTTGATAAAACTCAATGCACATTCATGAGACAACTTTTAATGAGGGAAAGAAGCAATCTTCTTCAATCTTATTTTTTTTTAATTTAAATATAGCAAGCATTATTCTTAATGGTAAAATATTGAAAGTTTTTCCCATGAAATGGGGAACTGGATGAGACTGCCTCTTATTATCAACTCTATTCCATATTGTATCAGTGATCCTAGCCAGAGCAATAGGAAAAAAAACAGAAATGAAAGGCTTAAAGATTGAGAGGAGAAATGAAATCCCTCTTTATTCACTGGTGACATGATTGTGTATGTAGAAGATCCAAAAGAACCTATAAATTATTAGTGTTGATATTTCAGTTTAACGATGTCACCGGATATAAGGCCAAGATACAAAGATTTATTTTATTTCTGTATACCAGCAATGAATAAATAGAAATTAAAATTTAATAATTTAAAATAAAATTTAAGAAAGTACAATAAAGTATAAAACACTTCAAATACCTACAAATCAATCTAATAAACAATGAGAACATTCATCACCCTGAAAACTACAAAATAATGTTTAGAATCAGAAGTGAAAAGATGGGCTATTTTAAAACTGTGGTAGAACAGTGGCAACATATGTGTAAAACAACTAAGATCAGATTCCTACCTAACAAACTGCGCAAAAATAATTTCTAGGTTGATTAAAGACCTAACAAGGAAAAATAAAACTTTTTAAACCGTACAATACGTGATAGGAAGATATCATATAACCCCAGGGTGGACTATCTACGTTAAACGAGACACAAAAGCACCATTCATAAAATAAAAGGTTAATAAATGTGATTAGGTTAAACTTTAAAACAGCTACAGAGCAAAAAATATCCCACACACTATTGACACACAAGATACATCCCGGTAGAAAAAAGAATTTTCATTTTGTATAATCACAAAATATTAGTAAACAGAATATATCTTTGTTTGGTTTACCAAAAAAGATAAACAAATAACACTATAGGGGGAAAATGGCCTAAGAAATAATTCACAAAAGAGAAAAATAAATGGCCAATGAACATATGTAAAGATGCACAATCTCACTAGTAATCAGGAAAATGCAAATTAAACCCACAAAGAGATATCATTTTACACCCATCAGATTGGAAAATATTAAGCCATCTGACAATGCCAATTGTTGGCAAGGACTCACTCACGGCTGGGGGTGGGGAGGGTGTGAATCTGAACAACCATTTGTGGGAGCAACTTGGCAATTCCTAGGAGAGATTAAGATACGCATATCCTTGCACCTAGAAATTTTACTTCTAAGTATATACCTTGAAAACTCCCGCATATGTGCACCAGGAGATGTGCACAAAAATTGGAAACAGCCTACACGTCCATCAGTGGAAAGAAGAATAAATTAATGTTGGTATATTTATACAATGGAATACCATATAGAAATTAAAATGAATGAACTAGAATTACATATATCAACATGTATAAACCTTTGAAAAAACACAAAATGTATTTAAAAATAAAAGTTGTGGAATGATACATATGGCATAATACGATGGATATAAATCTAAGAATATGCAAAACAATACCATGTATTATTTATGGACACATATGTAGTAAAAATATTTTTAAAACATGATAAACACCAAGTTGGGGATGGGACTATATTTCTGGCTCAGGAAGCAAATGAATGAGATTGTGAAGAGTAATACATATGGAGCCAACTGTTTTTGTATTATTTTATCTCTTAAAAGGAAAATGAAAGGTCTGAAACAAATATAGCAAAATGTCAAGATTTACCAAAGCTGGGTAGGGGGTACATAAATATTTGTTATATTAGCCTAGTGGTGTGCTGGTAAATGTTTAACAACTAGCTTTCCCAGAGAAAACCTTGATTTGTGGTGTTGGCCAATTTTCATGGTGTAAATACTCCCACCATGGCCAACTTCAAGCCCTCAATGTGATTTTGCTGATTACAAATTGGGGGAGAGATGCACCCAGTAGGTTCTTATGAGTCAGAAGGAATGGACTCCAGCATCCTGCTGTACTAGCCTCTGCTAAGAAAATAAAAAATCAATAAAAATAAATAAAAGTAAAGCATTGCAAATTTAAAAACACACATGCATATGGAAAGAAGTCAGAGTATAAGTGTTCTGTAAAACAGGCGGGCGGTGGACCCCTGTGCTTCCTTCCCCTGCCCCCACCATGAAGGCCACAGAGACACCATCCTGTAGACCACTAGCCTAGACAATCCCTGATGTGCTGGGATTTGCTAATAACTCACCTCCTTTGTTGATAGTGACACTTCCTTGCTCAGCAAGCAAGCAAGGAGGCATCTGGAGAGGTGGCTACATAGGCACCTGCAAGTGGACGCACAAGACTTAAGGCACAGGCAGGCTTGTGACCTAAAGGAAATCGTAAGCCTGTATTCCAAAGCCAGAGAGAAATAAATGGCCAGGACCAGCCTCCCCTCTCTGTGCTCAAACTCCCAGGAGTGGCTCATGTTTCTCCACTGAGAATTGTTCAGGATGGCAAGAGACATAGAATGTTGGAAATAAAAATAGCCTTTAGGAACCATTTGGTCATCTCTCTTCAAACTGTGCTCTCTGGCAGACTGGTATTCTTTGCAGGTGCCTTGGGGAGAACCAATATCCCCCACTCCCTCTCCATCCACAACAGCCCCTCTCTTATCTGACTTGAGTGTAAGCCTTTCTCATAAGGAGTTCATCTGAGCATCTGGTTCTATTGCTTCACAGCCAGAAACGGTACGGAAGCTGCTGAAGAGTTCATCCAAGTCACACATTTTGGCTTGTGTCCAGTTGCTTGGAAATGGACATCCCAGGAGAGTAAGGGACGTTCCCCAAGTCACACAGATGACAGGGTCAGAATTCAAACCACTGTGTCCTGACTGCTGGCCCAAGTCTTCCCACCCACCCCCACTATCACTGGGGACATAAGGCCCATCCATCTCTCCTCCTGCCTCATTGGGCGGAAGACCATGACGACCAGCAAGAAGAGAGAAGATGTAGGAGAGGATGAAGAGGCAAAACAATTCACAAGAATCAACCCAGAAAAGATGCTACTTTTCTGCCTGATTTGTCCTAACAGTGGCCTTGCCTCCCTGGCCAAAGTCCCAAGATAAGACAGGGTCCTGACAGGGGACTCTTCCCAAGCATTTCCCCTTGAGCTTCTGGAGAAGAACACAGAGAAGAGAAAAGCATGGTCCTCCTTCAGCAGAGCAGGCAAAGCCAGGCTTTTGCACCCCAGTTTGAGCACCAGAACCACCACACTCCAGCCCTGTGGCCATACACAAGATGGCTAACCTCTCTAAGATTCAGTCTCCTCATTTATTCATGGCCCAGAGAGGATGATTATAGAGGTCAAGTGATGTCACAAATACCAAGCCTGTAGCACAGAGACTCACCCTACAGTAAACGTCCCCAAAGACATTTATCCTCATGCTCTGACCCACAAAACACTCACTGTGAGAATAGGACATGCTCACAGATAACTATGATACATTTATGGAGCACCAGCTCTGTGTGAGGCTGTTCACGAAGCTCCTTTTGAACACCTCTAGTCCTGGCAACATTCCTGTGAGGCAGGGGTTGTGACACCCATTTTAAAGATAAGAAAACTGAGGCTTAACTGACATCTTTAAATCAAGCTCAATGCATTGATCTAGTGGGAGAAGCAAGATTCCAACACAAGTGCATCAGACCACAGGATTCATCCTTTTGGCTGGTCTACCAGATGCCTCCCATTCCCTGCATTGGTGCCAGACTGCACTGGTACCATCTTGTAGGATGAATGGGAAGGGAAGACCTGCTAGATGGGGAGAGCAGTGTCCACAAAGGCAAAAGACAAGCCAGGGATGGGTCACCTGGGAAGAAGTCTGGCAATAGACTTACATTCCGATGTGGTCACTTGAGTTTCCGTGTACTTCTTGATCCACAGCATGCCAGGTGGGGCAAAGGAAACACTGACAGTATCTTGAGATGGGAAACAATACACTTAGGCTCCAAACATATGGGCCTGGAGCCACACTGCTTGACTTCAAAGCTTAACTCTGCCACTGAGTCCCTAGGCAAGGTGCTCAACTACTTTGTGCCTCAGTTTACCCAGCTGTAAAAGAGATTGATACTAGTACCTAATAATATTATTACCTAATTCCAATGCCTGCACAGAGTGAGTTTTCAACAAATGTTAACTATTTCTATGATTGTTGCCAATATCATTCCTATCCTGACATACTATACTTCTCGGCAGTCCTGATTATTGACCTGTTGGATTAACTTATCCCAAAAGTCAAACACCTTGGGAACTTGGACACTGAGAATTTCGACATCTCAGAATCATTAAATATCAGGCTCCTAGAATTATAGAACCTTCAAACCTAAGAATAAAAATACAGTTAAAGCCAATAAAATTTACAACATAAATTTCCCATAAATGCTGCCCTCCTCCTCTCTCTCTTTGGGGGGATTGGAGCTATTATTTTGTCACCTGGATCTTTGACTTTTCTCCCCAGAAATATATGTATTATTATTATTTTTTTGTTTCAAGGAGAAGCATTTATGTTCTTTTTTCCCCTCCCCTTTTCTTTTTGCTCTCTCTCCCTCTCTCTCTCTCTCCAATATGATGTGATGGGTAAAATATCAAGTACAATAAGTCAAAATTTCTGACAGAAATAATAGAGCCCGCATCCATTTCCAGCCATTCTCTCAGTGATAACAATTAAGCCCCGGACAGTTTGAACTTTTTACAAAGAATTAATGATGCATGTGAACACGGGGGGAGAACAATTGCTAATAATTTATGAAGTCTTCACCAGCTCAAAGTAGTAAGTTTGGTAAAGTGAAGGCGGGGGGAAGCTTTGAAAGGTAAACACTTTGAAAAGCCATTCTGAGGATCTGCCCTGTCAATTGAGAATTTACTACATTCCATTAAACAACCTAAAATAACTTCTATGGTAATCACCCTTCAGATACAGGCGCCGGTGCCGACAAAGGTATTATTAAGTTAAATTACCCTAAAAGTGTTGGATTGACAGAAAGGTTCAGTCAATGGTTTGGAAAGCCGGGGTCCCTAAATGACACCAGCAAACAGATACTGATGTTCTGAGGCTGGAGAACCTGGCTCTACCAGACCTGGAGCTAACAGGATTTCAATTTGAGCTTTTAAATATTTCATACTCCCCCTGCACATCTCAGGAGGAGGGCTGTGGGATTCACAGATGTGGAACTCCTTGCCTTGCCTTTCCGGCCAGAATTTGAAAGATAGCTCTGAGTGGAAATAAAGAGACATATGGTGAGGAGGCTTTGTCTCTTTGAGGAGAGATGGGAGTGGTGAAGGGGAACTCAGCAACTGAGTCTGATGGGGGGACGGAGTCACGAGTCTCAATTTATACAAAAAGGAAATGAGGTCTCTTACCCAAAGCCACCCAGCAAGACTGTGGCACCACTAGAATGTAGAACACTCCATTTCATGATGACAAGGGCTGTCCCTCTTTTGATTTTCATGGCTCCCAGAGTCAAGCCTAGTTTGCCCCTTGTGGGACCCCCTGAACATTTCCAAATAAATTCTATTAATACATAACATGCCTGGAGAAAGGTGAACATGTCTTAGTGTGTAGTTCAACGAATCTTTCCAAACAAAATGTGTATATAACCAGCACTGGGCTCAAGACACACAACATTCTCCCCTACACCATTCCCAATTCCCAGTAAGTTCTCATGTTCCCAGGCCACTACCCTCACCAAATAATAACCACCCTCCTAACCCCTTACACATAGATTACTTTGCCCAGCTTTGAAACTTGACACAGGTAGACTCCCATGCTATGTATTCCTTTGTGTCTGCCTCCTTTCACTCAAAATCATGTTTGTGGATCATCCATGTTTTTATAAGTCTTTGTGGTTTGTTCATAGTCATGGTTTCTTAGTTTTCTACTGTGTGACGGTACCACAATTTATTTTGCCATGCTTCCATTGTGAGGATTTGGGTTCTTTCTTGTTGAGACTAATACAAATTTTTCTGCTATAAATACTCTTTTGCAAGTTTGTTAGTGCCCATGTGTATATATTTCTGCTGGATTTATATCAATAAGTGGAATTACTGGGTCACAGGATATGCATAAGTTTGGCTTTAGTAGATGATGGTAAACAGATTTTCTAAACTATTGTTATCAACTTAGTTTCCCACAAGCAATATAAAATAGTTCCGCATACTCCACATTCTCACCAAGACTGAGTATTTCCTAGCCTTTTAAATATTTTAACTATCCTGGTGTGTGAGCAGTGGTTTCACATTGTGATTTTTAATATGCAATTTTTCTGTGGACTCCTGAAACTGAGCAGGTGAACTTATCGGTCATTTTGATATCCATTTTGATGAAGTGCCTGTTCAAGTCTTTTGCCCATTTCTCAGTAGGATTACCTGCCTTTCTTATCTTGACTGTGAGAGTCCTTTATATAGTTTAGGCATGAAAGATTTGTTACATGTTTCGGATATCTTCTATCATTCTATTTCTTACCTTTTACTCTCTTAATGGTGCCTTTCCATGAACAAACATTCTCAATTTTAATCTTAAGTTTAATGTGATTTGTCTATTTTTGGCCCCCACAAATATGTGTTGTGTGAAGGAACACTAATGAGACCAAATCCAAGTTGGCTTGGCAGCCTGACTATTCTTTCTTTTAATAGAACATTATTTTGTGGATTTTTCAAGTTTATTTATTTATTTTGAGAGAGAGAGAGAGAACGTGTACATGTGTGTGACTGGGAAGGGGCAGAGAGAGGGAGAGAGAGAATCCTAAGCAGGCTCCACACTGTTCAGTGCAGAGTCCATGTCGGGGTTTGATTCCACAAATTGTGACATCATGACCTGAGCCAAAAATCAAGAATCAGATGCCCAACTGACTGAGCCACCCAGGCGCCCCATGACTATTCTTATTTCACATGCCTAAAATGAGGACATCCAATAGTAGAAGTTCCATCTAAAAGAATTTCCTAGGGGAGCCTGGGTGGCTCAGTCAGTTGGCCATCCAACTTTCGGTTTCCGCTTAGGTCATGATCTCGAGGTGCATGGGATAGAGACCCTCATTGGGCTCTACACTGACAGTGCTGAGCCTCCTTGAGATTCTCTCTCCCCTCTCTCTCTTCCCCTCTTCCCATGCTCACAGTCTCTCTCTATCTCTCAAAATAAATACACTTTAAGAGAATTTCCTAGATAAACAGTGACATTTTACATATAGCCAAGTGCTGCCCCCATGCAAGTATTCATTCAGTCAACACAACTTTCAAGAGAGAGGGAGAGAGAGAGCACATGTGTGAGCAGGGGAGAGGGGCAGAGGGAAAGAGAGAGAGAATCTTAAATAGGTTCCATGCTCAGTGTAGAGCCCAATGAAGGGCTTAATCTCAGAACTGTGAGATCACAACCTGGTTGACACATGTTTTTAAGGGCCAACTCTGAGCCAGACTCTGACCTCGGCACTGGAGATATGACAGCAATGAGCAAGAAAACCAAGTCCTTGTTGTCAAGGAGCTTAAATTTTAGTAGGGGGCAGAGACCATGCACATGTTAAATGGTAGGTGGGATTAGGGATGCATTACTAAGTGCTAAAAGGAAAAATCGAAAGGGCAATAATGGTGGGTGACTGGGGAGGGGTCAGAGAGACCTCTCTGAGGTAATGGTTGAGCTAGAAACTTAATGATAGGAAAGAACTTGCCTTGTAAAGCCTTAGAAAGGAGAAGGCTCCAGGAAAAAAACATGTGAAGGCCTTGAGTGTTTAAGGGTCTCAGAGGAAGGAAGTATGGCTCATACATATTAGGTGGGTGAGGTGGAGGAGATCTGGTTGGGTTGTGAAGGGCCATGGTCATAAGTTGAAACTTCAGGGAAAAATTATATCAGATTTTCCATTTAAATTACAGGTCTGGCTTCTAAGTGGAGGATAGATCATAGCAGGGTGAAAAGCATGCTGGGAGACCATTAGGAAGCCGTGACAGCAGTTTGGAAGGGGGTGAGGGTGCCCCGGTATGGTTTCAGATGGGGTTGCAAGCAGAGACTACCATGATTCTTGGGGGCTGGAAAGGAATTGAGAGAGTAAGGCATCCATGCCCCTGCAGGCATGCGGCTCACATTCAAGCCTCCTCAAGACAGAATCTGCAAAGACAGTAATGTTTCCTATGGTTGTAAAAACCTTTCTCAGAAGAAGATCCATGTGTCTTCCTAAAACCATAGCTTCTCAGAAGTGGAGGGGTTCCAGGGGCCCCCTAGTACAATCTCCACTCTTCTCCTCTGTTTGCCTTCAGAACATCCCCAACAAGGAACTAGCCAGGTTACACTTGAATATCCCCATGACAGGGAGTTCATCACCCCCTAGAGCACTGCACAATCATCTTTGACTGGGCTAAACTCCCTAATATTTCCATCTTAATTTGACTCTCCAGAAAAAAAGAAAGAAAGGAAAAATGTGTCTGGACCACTCATGTTGCCCAAGATAGCCTGTTCTCCCTTCTGAGCCTAACAGAAAATTTCTCCACGATTTTAACCTCAGTTCCTTACCTGAGTATCCTGCACAATATTGGGCATCAAGCCACACGACACACAACAGAATGCACAGGACGTGTCTTTAGCACATCAATGAAGTCAGCCGTGCACAGTACCTGGCAAAGTGTAACTTCCCTCTGCGTGGTGGTTGTTATTGCTTTTGTGGTCACTGTTATTATTTTCATTGTTATTGGTCTCAGGAACAATAGTATTGTGCTATTAAAGCTTGTTTTGTTTGGAGATCTGCCCCATGTGCTCATTTGAATGTCTCCAGGTATCAGACAACAGGACAGATGACATTTGTTCTTATACTTGTGTCACTTTGCACCTGCTACTCTTTCTACTTCCAACACCCTTCCCCTCCTTCATTCTCTTGTAAACTCACCTTAACCACTCAAGATTTGGCCCAGGTACCACCTTCTCTGTACAACCCTCTTCATAACTCTTTCTCTCCCTCTCTTCCTCTCTCTCTCTCTCTTTCTCTTTCTCTCTCTCTCACACACACACACACACAGCAGGAAGATGCTATGCATCTTCCCCTGTCTCAACTCATCTCATCCTCACAAATATCCTAGAATGCAGGTGTTACTGTTATCCCATTTTATAGACAGGAAGACTGAGGCTGGAGAGGTGAAGTGACTCCTTGCCAAATTAGCTGTTGGTCCTGAAAGTCAATGTCATTTCCTCAGGAAAGCTGGTCCTGGCCAATGCTTCACAGAGGTCAGACCCTGCCCCAGGGAAACCCGTGGCTCCTTGACATTACATTGAGCCCAGCTTGTAAAGATGTCTTCATTTGTTCCAGTATTCGATGATGTCCATCTTCCCCCTTGAGACTTCCAGCCCAGTGGGGTCAGGGACTCAATCTGCCTGCATCTTGTTTATATTCCCAGAGCATGATAAGCAGCAGGTGCCCAAAAAATAATTGAGGAAAAATAGAAAGGAGGACATGGAGGAAGTCCACATAAAAACAACAAAGGGCAGTAACAGGTTCTCCTAGGGAGCATTTTCCAGTTGTGTGATTCTGGAACTGCATGGGGAAGAGGACCCTGGGCTCTGATGCCTTCCTCCCAGAGGAAGTGAGGCCCTCCATGATCTTCTCTACTGGCAATAAGCCTTTTTCTGCCCACATAGGTTCTTTTGGACCCACAGAGCCCCCTGAGCTAAGAAGGCCTGTTCTCTGCCACCTGTGTGCCTTCCCCTTCATTCTTAACCAAGCTAAGCTGTCTTGGCCTCATGCCTCCCTGCTGGGAGCTGGAGAAGCAATTAATCCTGCAGGGCCCCCCACTGCTATTGGAAACAGGAAACTCCTGGAAGCCTGACAGCTGTGCATGTTGGCAGAGAGGGCCCACCCAGGCTGCTCTAAATACAGGCTGACCTGGCAAGGAGCTCAGGAGGGGGTGCCCTCCTGGGGCAAGGAGTGAAAAGACAACTCTAGGAGAACATTCATCTTCCCTCTTCCCACAACTGTCTAGTGAGGACTTCTAAGAGAGGATCAGTCACCTGAAGCCACAGTGAAGCAGACCCTAGCCCCTCGAGAATTCCAAAGACCAGGGGATAAGGCATGGCTTGATCTCTAACATGCTGTGTCACTGTGTGACCTTAGGCAACTCACTTCAACTCTCTGAATCTGGGTATCTGAATCTCTGTATCTCATTTCCATCCCAAACTTGGAGTGCCACCAGCTAAAGGAGACTGGAGTCTCTATCTACCTTCTGGTGCACAGTTAACCATCTTAATGTTTGGATGGATGGATGGGTGGATGGGTGGGTGGATGGATGGATGAATAGATAGGCAAATCTCACTAAACATGATGCACATCTTCTTGGTGACATCATGAATATATATTCCCAGTCTTGAGAGCTAGCAGGCATGGATTTCTGGTTGCTGAGTGTCAGGTACTGGGTTCTAGGAGAAATGTCCTAGAATCCATGGAATCAGATCACTGTGTCCCACCACACCACCAACCTCAATGGATTCTGTCACCACTTTCCAGAATGTATTGGGCCATCCTCCTTAGGAAATTCCAATCAGCCCCTGTGGGTCCTGATGCAGTTCTTACCTGCACCTAAATGTCCTCCCTCTGCACAGAATCCTAAAAGGTTGGAGATAAAGAGACCTCAAGGATTATTGAATCTAACCGACTTGTTTAACAATAACTACCACAACAATTTAAAAAGCTCTAACTTCTAAGTATTGTGTTCATTATTTCACACATGGGGTTGCATTTACTCACAGTTCTCCGAGACGCAAGACCCTTTCTATACATAATACATACACACATTCTATCTATAATTCTCAATTAAAAGTATTAAAAGTACTAGATACTTTCAAATTATTTTTCATGGTGACATAAAGCTCTCATGAAGGCCAAAATGTAAGCATCCTTTTTCTAGGCTTAATCTACTCCTGTGCTTTTCTGGGACCCCAAACATGCACTTAGTCCTTCTTTGAGGTGATTCAGCACTGCCTGCAGATAGGGAATATTGTTGTCACCTTAGAGACAAAGAATCGTAAGTGCAGAAAGATGAGAACGAAAGCCCTGCAGGTAGCAAGTGGTAGAACCAATGTTCGAACCCAGATCTGTCAGATTCCAAAACTCCCACCTCCTCTTTAACAAAACCTCCATCTTCAATGGGGAAATCAAGACCTAGCAAGGGCAGATGGCTTACCCAGGGTCACACATGTAGTCCAGAACCCAGGTTAAGGTGCCTTCTCTTGGCTTCTTCCATCAGCCAGATTCCAAAGCCATGTGTTCAAAGATTCTGCCAGACCCCTTCTTCCCCAGTGTGGCAACTCTGTTTCCAGCCATGGGGGAGCCCTGGGTGCACTGTGACCATGAGCAACATAAAACAGGTGAAAATGTTTCCATTAGATTTTTTCCTTTTGATGGGTGAGAATTTTCCAGGTCCAGGCACCTTTGAAATCTCCCAATGTCAGCCATCATCAGCTGGAACTGGCACCTCTAGTAATAAATTGAGAATGTCACATCTCCCAAACTGCATTATTACCGTTTATAATTTTGATTGTTCATTTGCATACGAAAATTAGTCCTGTGACATGCGTGAATTTTATTTTATTCTTGAACTAATTATAAACAAGAATGCCACATTATTTACATAACTAATTATTGTTCCTTATGTTCCCCTGTTTTTAAATGGGGGGCCTGTTCTCCATTGGTTAACTACGCAGATGAAAAATCCAAGAACATTTCTAAAGTTTAGGAACTTGCTCTATTTGCATCAAATACAAATTCCTTTGAATGAGAGATAATATGCTTTCCATTTTAATAGGCCTAAATTAGGTTGATCTTAATTTATAGTTAATTTGAATGAATAATTCCTGTCTACCTGAGTCTGTTTTTTCAGCAGCTCATTGTAAATGTTTATTAACCCATAAATCTTCTGCCTTCCTTTAGGAGGTGATTTTAAGGGCCCCCCAAACTAGAAAGAGTATGCTGCAGAGGGGGGAAAAAGTCACAAGAGCAATTAAGAAACCCTGGTACAAGTCCCTGTGCTGTTAGTTACATGCTGTGTGCCTTTGGGCAAACACCTAACCCTCTCTGGGCCTCAGGTTTCTTAATCCTTAAATGAGTGGGTTGAATTAGATGGCTGCTAAGATTCTGACCCTCTTCAACATTATGGGGGGGGGGTGGGGCGGGGGGAGGCAGAAAGTTCTAAGTATCTTCTTCATCTTGCCTTTGATGAACCTGCTCCCTCAGTCTCTCTTTTGGTTAAGATTTTAAATCTGTCTCCACTCATGGGGAGCTGACCCATTTTATTGGCCCCTATAAAAGAAGGGGAGAAGTTTCTACCAAGAAGACTGGAAGGGCTGCCAGGCTAATGGTTGTGTTCAAGGCACTGAACCTTTGGGCAGACAGGGGTTGGGCAGACCACACTGCTGGGGCTCTGCAGAGGCTCCTTGTAGCTGACAATCATACCACAAAGGCATGAACCACACTGCTGTATCTATAGGGGAAAAGACCTCTGGAGTCTGAAAGACCTGGATTTCAACCTCTGTTTTGTCTCTTCCCCTGAAAGATGACCTCACGTGTCCGAGACTCCGTGTGTCAAATGAGAATCACAATCCTCCCCAGTTCCAGGGAATTGCTGGAGGATTAAACACAATAGTAACATGCAAATTGTCTGGGACATAAACCAGTGCTCAAAGCTAAATCCTGGTCTTTCCTGCTCACGATTTGACCTCTGGAGGTGAGAAAGAAGAAAATAATGATACATGGATTGAGTGCTTCTTCTTCAGATTTTGGCCCAAGAGTCACTACTTCAAGGAAGCACTCTCTGACCTCCCAAATGAGGTCGGACACGTCACTGGAGCCTCTCAGGGATCCATGCACCACCCTTCATGGCAGTGATCACAATCACAATGTCACATTTCTGTGTGCGATGTCTGTCTTGACCATCACCACCGCCGCCCTAGATCCAGCACAGATAGACACCATGTCTGTTTTTATCTCTATCATATCTCTCAAGTGCTAGTCTCTAGCCAGTTCTCAATAAGTATTCGACCTATTAACGACCAAGCATTTTTCCTAGTTCACCAACATAATCTTCACAAGATGGGCTCTGCTACTGTCATACCAACTTTATAGATGAGGAAGCTGAGGCTCAAAAGGAAAAATCCCAGCTCAAGGTTACATGCCGACTAAATGGTGGACTTTGGGTTTCAACACTGACCTGAAGAAGTTCAGTCTCTTAGACTATTGTTTACCCGTCACCCAGAGATGAGACAAAATGGAGGGCCAGTAAGGCCGGGCTGAGTGGGTCCTTCCTCCGGAAGTCAGCCAAAGTTAGTCTCTCTGTGCGTCTCCTGAAAAGGGTGGTGACTGGTCTTTGAGGCACTCTCCAGGCAGAGGGGCCCCGTGCAGAACCCAAGGAAAAGAAAGGCAGGCTAAGCACCACTGACATTGGGTGGCGTTTCTCCATAACTAGTAGCTAAAGGTCTAACACCCTTCGCAAGAGGCATAGCCACAATGCCAACAGCCCAACCCTCCTGAGGCGTCGACCTGCCTCTGACCACCCGACTTTTGCTTTTAGATTTCTCCTATAGAAAAAGATTCTCCCCAGAGCAGGCAAATCATATCAATTCTTAAATTAACCCCATTCACTGAATCCTTGCTTCTGATGCTGTGTTGGGTATTGAGGACAAAGGGATAAATAAACACGACACAATATTAAAAGCCCACTGTTTAGATGGGGAGTTTAGATGCTCAAGATAACCTTCTCCCAGACCCAAATATTCCCAGGACCCTGCAGCTCTCCCCCACCTTGCTGCTGAAGCCACTGCACCCGACCCATCGTGTCAGACATGGCCCCGGCTTCAGCTAACACTTCCTCCAGAGCATCTGTTACAACAGGGGCAGAGAAGGAAACTAATTCCCCTTCACCTCACCCCAGGTGAAATCTGGGATTCTTTTTGGCCCGAGGCAGGAAAAAAAAAAAAAAAAAAAAAAAAAAACCAGAGCCTTGGGACGGAGAACTTAGACTGTAGCAGCCATGTTTGTACCACATGACCCCTGACCTTCCCTCGCCAGAGCTGATTGGACCGAGGGTAGTCACCTGATGCAAAGGCAGGCAATCCATAAGCCTGTGAACCCAGCTCTGTGCCAGGCATCTGTATCCTCTAAGACCCGCGGCCCCTGGGACGGTTGGTTGTTTCAAGTCAACACTTGATTATGTCTGCCGTGTGGAGGTCTGCCCTGCTGGGGAAAATTTTTAGATGGTCTGCATTTTGTAGTGGGCTGCAAAAATAGGAACTGCGTCCATGCGCTTCACCACGTCATGTTGAAGAGTCTTTGTACTGTGATTCTGAGCTTGGTTCTGTGTGAGACTAGCTTTGGCCATCGGGACGTTAGCAAATAGGGATGCTAGCTTGTTGGAGGATGGGCTGAGCCACCATCTCAGCAGGGGGCCAGCCTAGGACAGCACACAGCCCACGAGCCAGCGAGCCCAGCAAAGACCAGAAGGACACCCCCCCCCCCCCCCGCAGCCTAGCCCAGCCTGCCTGAGCCCTAAACATTATTGGTATACACTGCTGATGCTTGGGTTGGTTCACAGCATTATTTTTTCCAGCCTTATTGAGGTACATATAATTGACATATAACATTGTGTGAGTTTAAGGTGTGCGACATGTTGATTTAAATAGACGTATATTGCAAAGTAATTACCTCCATAGCGTTAGCTAATCCCTCTGTCCCATCACATAATTACCATTTCTTTTTTGTGGTGAAAACACTTAAGATCTACTCTCTTAGCAACTTTCAAGTATATAATACAGTATTACTAACTCTAATCACCACGCTGTACATTAGATCCCCGGAATATTTTCAATTTTATACCCGGAAGTTTGTACCCTTTGACTGACACTTCCCCATTGCCCCCAGTCCCTAACCCCTGGTAACCATCATTCTTCTCTCTATTTCTGTGAGTTTGGCTTTTTCAGATTCCATATGTAAGAGACATCAGACAGTATTTGTCTTTCTCTGTCTGACTTGTTTCACTTGGCATAATGCCCTCAAGGTTTGTCCATGTTGCAAATGGCAGGATTACCTTCTTATGGTTGAATGATATTCCTGTGCGTGTGTGTGTGTGTCTGTGTGTGTGTGTGTGTGACAACTTCTTCATCCATCTATCTATCGATGGACACTCAAGTCTTTTCCATGACTTGGTTATTGTGAGTAACACAGCAATGACCAGGGGAGTGCAGATATCTCCACAAGATGCCATATTCCTTTTCTTTGGATAAATTCTCAAAAGTGGAATTGCTGGATCCTAAAGTAGTTTTGTTTTTGTTTTTGTTTTTGTTTTTGTTTTTGTTTTTGTTTTTGTTTTTGTTCTGAAGAGCCTCCACACTGTTTCCAGAGTGGCTGAACCAGTTTGCATCCCCACCAACTGTGCACGGGGTCCGCTTTTCTCCACATCCTCGTCAACACTTGTTGCTTGTGTTTTTGATGTTAGGCATTCTGACAGGGACCAGGTGACATCTCATTATCATTTTGATTTGCATTTCTCTGATGATTAGCTATACCGAGCACCTTTTCATGTACTCTGCCTGGGCATTTTTTTTTTTAAGTAGGCTTCACGCTCAGTACAGAGCCCAATGCCAGGCTTGAACTCACGACCCTGATATCAAGACCTGAGCTGAGATCAAGAAGTGCTTAACTGAATGAGCCACCCAGGCGCCCCTTCCCCAGCATTACTGTATCAGTCTATAACCAATACAAATGTGTATATCATTTTACACTTCGCCCAACAACTCCTTGCAAATCATTTCATCGGGGCCTCCGTTCCTCACCTATTGAAAAAAGACAAATTACTTTCTCTAGTTCACACAATTAGAAAAGAAAGGGAGCCCTTGCTCCCATATTCACTCATTCCTTTACTGCCCGCCCATGCTCCCACATGCAATAAATGGTCAGTGTGTGCCATACCGACTACATACCAAGCGTCGTTCTCAACGTTCAGTTTTCAAGAGGAAAAAATAAAAGCCAAAAGGCATAAATTCCTGCCCTCATTGAGCTTAAATTCAATTTTCCTTTTGAAATCCGTTCATTCGTTCATCATCTGCTCCCTGAGCACTTACTGCGTGTCTGGCACTGTATAGGCAAGTGAGGTCAGTCCTTTGTACTCAAAGATCTGAGAATCTCAGCACTTGGGTTACTGCCTGACACACCCGCCAGACGGGACTTCTGGACATGGGAATAACAGAGCCACGAACTCCAAACAGGTCACAAACGCGTACTTGAAACGTGTTTCGTTGAGGCAGAAGTGGAAATTAAATCCTCGTTCTCTTGGCCTGGGAGGGACTTTGCATTCACACTATTATCCTTCTGCTCAGTTTGAAATATTTGTTCAAACATTTATTTCTGTAATTGAGCAGAGAGTGCTGAACAGAGCTTCAAACAAAAGGGTCTCCGTGCGCTGGAATCTATGACCTCTCCCCCGAGTCCATTCAATGATCAGACAAGGGCGAATATGGCCATTAATTGGGTGTTTTAGGTAGAGACATGGTTGTCCAAGTGGTCACGGAACTCGGTGACCCCAAAGTTACCAATGACTGTGGTCTGCGGTTTAGTGAATGATGTATCCTTTGTTTTTCTAAGTTGTATTATCTGTTCATTATTCAAAAAGGTTGGAAGTTGGAAAGGGCCATGACTGCAATGAACAGCAACTCTCACTTCATGCAGACAACCTTTCTAGAACGTTCCTCAGAGATGAGGGCCATCTGAGCTTCTCAAAAGCGTCCACCAATACGGGGCTCAGTGCCTTATAAAGACATGGAACCCAAAAGCCGTGCCTTGGTAGAGACCCACATGAGGAAAGAAATTCATCAGCTCAGCTGAGGGGCGAGGGTGAGGGTGAGGACTTGGCCCCCGAAGGCCCTGTGGTTTCCTTGGCCCCTTGAACGCTGGTGAGACAGGAAGGAAGGACAGGGAAGAGAGGGAGGGAGGGGAAGAAAGAGACAGAGAGAGACGCTATCGGAGAAACACTGCTGTTTTGACGTGGTTTCCAAGTAATTGCAGTTACCAAGAAAGAAAATTGTTTTCCTTGCAGAAGTCAAGAGAGCGTTTCCTTCCCCTTCACCTCCCCCATCGCTGTGTTTGCGCACACAAGGCTGTCAGCCTGTGGTTTTGTTATGTTCACATTTCTGTGTTGAGACACGGCTCTACACGGGCGTCGGGTGGAAGAGAATGTCCAGGTTCCCGGCGTTAGTGACTAAGGGAGGCTGCTTCGAGTCTCCACAGTAGGGCTTAGACCATGGCCATCTGCCCACTGCCGCGACCAGCTAGAAAATAAATAAAACTGGGCAAGTGGGAGAACTGGGTCCTGATCCTCATTCTGCGTTCACAGGCTATGTGACCCTGGGCAAGCACCTTTCCCTCTCTGGCTCTCAGGCATCATAGCTTCAAAGTGAGGAAATGAATCCAAATGGATTCTGAGGCCGTCCATCCCTTTGCTGACATGCTGACATTCCTCAAGCCAGTTTCTTTTCTCAAGGAGTGAAGTAAATGACCACATTGCTCACTCAAAATGGCCAAAAAAGAACTTCTCCACTTTTAAGCAACTACAGGACCAAGCAGCAGAAATTCAAGAGTGTGAGATCCTCAGTGTAAGAAATATACTTTTGCCCCCACAAGGCAAGCCGCTGACCATCCAGAACATTCTGTGTTCACCACTGTACTTAATCACTCTGCATAGCAACTGTAGGAGGTAAGTATCATTGCTATCCTCAGTTTGCAGATGAGAAAACTAAAGCCCAAGGAAATAAAGTGACTTGTTCAAGGTCACCCAGAGGAACAGGGATGCTAACCCCTAGCTGTTTGAGTCCAAATTATTTCCACTATCTTTGGCTGCCACTTGAGTGTCATTGCAAACATACAACCTGCCCTGACAGTCCCCAGTGACCTCAGGGAAAATGCCCAGGCTCTTCTTTCCCTTATAAAGTGGCCCTTTCTCGGGGCACCTGGGTGGCTCGGTCAGTTAAGCATCCAACTCTTGATTTCGTGAGATCAAGTCCCACATAAGGCTCTGCACTGATACCCAGAGCCTGCTTGAGATTCTCTCTCTCTCTCTCTCTCTCTCTCTCCCCCCCCCTCCCCAACCCTCAAAAAAAAATAAGGCCTCCACCAACGAGTTTTGTTTTGTTTTGTTCTGTTTTCAGAAATACTGGTGATGCCAAGCTCCATCTCTGAGCAGAGAGACCTCAGGCTGGCTTTTAATTAGGAGGCCCCTGATTGTTTGTTATGACTTTAGTAACAAGCATCCTGAGCCTTGGGGAAATCATTAAATAGGCACAAAGGCAACCAGACTTGTTCAGGTCTCATGCTAGAGGACAGAGAAGGAGGATGGGTGATGTCCCTTCTCGAGGAGTGTCCTGCTGCTTCCACGCCCAGATCGAAAACAAACAGGACTAGATTCTGGTCAAGGAGGGAAGCCGCTGTGTCGTTTCTGCCCCTGCTCCCCCCACTCAGTGCTCCCTACAAGGGGAGGCAAAACCACTCTGTCTTCTATCCATTTCTGCCCAGCTGGGGAACGGTCCCAGAGTCTAGGTCTTGGAGCTGGAAGGGACATGGAGGCCACCCACTATCCCCCAAGTCTGTGTCACCTCTGGACAGCTCTAAATATGAGACATAGTTTTCTGTGGTCGAGACAAGTCCCGTGACCCTGCAACTTGAACCTCACTTGTCTTAAGTATTCTTCTCTCTTTAGACATTCATCGAGCACATATTCACTGAAGTTTATGTTCGGCGTCAGACTGAGCTAGATGCTGGGGGCATAATGGTGATCGGGAACAGTCCTCATCATCAGTGGGGACACTGACACATCCCACAGTATCCAAGTCTAATCGTTGCAAGGTTTAACACATACAGTTTCCTTAATTGTTTCTTTGGGGACATGATTTTGGCCACTCACCAATTTGTCATCTCAAAGTTACAAACCTGATACTTAGGTCAGTCCCCCGGGGAGACATGATCATGTCCCACGTTACACACACCCCACACCCAAACTCACACGTTTACAAACTTGACCATTCAAAAGACAGTTATTGAGCACCTACCAGGTACCAAGGGGCCAACTGTGAATAAAAACAGGCATTGGCTTTGCTTCCCTGGAGCTTTCAGGCTGCACAGAATAAGAGGCATTCGTCAAACAGGCATGAGAATAAATACAGTAGTGCCTTTGGAGCCATGGGTGATGTGGAAATGAGCAGGTACCATGAAGGAAGGTGCAGACCCCCCAGGTGGGAGCTGACCCACCTGGGAGACACAGGGGGAAGCTCCTGGAAAGAGGTGAGCTCTTCAGGCCCCAAACGATGAAAGCTTGCAGCCACATGATGTCCAGACTGAAAGAGGAGCACAAGGCAGCCCCCAGGTGACCCTAGGGATGGTCTGTCTGAAGACTTGAAAGCTTCCAGATAGAGTGAGGTAGGTGAGGGTGGGACGGCCCCAGACGGGGTTAGAAAAGAAGCCACAGTCAGGCGGGCACTTGTCCAAGCCAGAGTCTTGGGGATCTTTTCCAGGATCCCGGAGAGCTGCTACAAGTTAGAAGCGAGAATTGGTGTGAGCCACTTCCGGTTTGAAGACACAGCCCAGAAGAGGCAATGGCGGAGGTGGAGGGAGGCCAGGAAGGAGACTCGTGCAGCGAGCCATATCCCCACATCTTCGTACACCCTCGTCCACCCGCACTCACCTGCCCTTTTATCACGCACACGCAGAGCTTCCAGAGGAAACAGGCAGACAAAAAAAGGAGGCGGCTGGAGTGTGCACGATAGGGCATGGTTGGGGTAGGTATGGGCGGAGCTGGGAGACCTTATGGCTAACCTTCCTGTTTGGTCCCTCGACCTCAGCTCCCTCACCTATAAAATGAAGGCTTGAGAATTAAGAATAACACGTGCATGGGACTCTGGAAATTCTCTTTGGGTAAGGACTCTGTGGGTGAGGTTTCCATTCGCTATAGAATAAACATTGTGAAAGGTAATGAGTCGCCCATCACTAGAGGCATTCAAGCACAAGGTGGGCAACCACAGCGTTAAGGAACTGAAATGGGGAGAATGAGGGTAAATAGTTATTCACTCCCGACTATCTGCCAGTTATTGGGACAAACGTCCGTATGCCTTATTAACCGCTTTTAACAAAAATGTGAAGTCAGAATTTTTAGCCCCCTTTGGCAGATGAGAAAACTAAGGCTTGCCCGAGGTCACTCCGCTAGCAATGAAGAAAGCTAGCGTGTTTCAGATGCTTACTGCGTGCCAGAGACTAGGCTAAGTGCTTTACAGATGTCATACTGTGTCATCTCCCAGAAATGCTCAGAAGCACATTGTCCCTATTTTATGGATGAGAAAACTAAGGCCAGGGCAGATTAGAAGGTCACCCAGTGTCATACAGTGAGGAAGTGAGAGTGTCCGCATTCTACCCCCAGAGCCCTGATTCCGACACTAAATTCCCTCTAGAAACATCAGTTCTCACTTTCAAAGTCAATTCTGGCTGACCTTGAAATGCATCCTCTTGGCTCCTGCCCCTGCGGAGTCCCCTGGGCCCCCTGGCGATCTGGAAATTCCCTTCGGGAAGCCAGAAGTCTGAAATCAAGGTGTCTTCAGGACCACGCTCCCTCCAAAGACTCTACTGGAAGGATCCGCCCCAGGCCTCTCTCCAAGATTCTGGCAGGTTCCCTGGCTTGTGGAAGCATTGTTCCAGTCTTCACATGGAGCTCTCCCCAGATGTGCGTCTGTCTCCACCTCTCCCCTTTCTGTAAGAACACCAGATGTATCGGATGAGGGGCCCACCCTGCTCCGGCATGACCTCATCTTTACCAACTACATCTGGAAGGACCCCATTTCTGATGTCCCTTTCTGGGGCACGGAGCACTGGGACTTCAACATAGGAATTTGGGCTGGGGGTGGGAAGACGCAATTCAACCCCATGTGTCCCCCACGCCATGTGTCTCTGCCTGTTGAGAGCAGGTGGGCGGTGAGGCTCTAATGGACCCTGGACGACTGCTGGTGCCACGTCCCCTCCCTCCATTCTGCACTATCTCCCAGCCCCACCCCTCTGTGCTGAGCCCAAGGCTCTGTTTTGGGTCCTGGTGTCATCCTGTATTAGTCACAGCCTGGGGCCTGGCTGCCTCTGCAGTGGAGCAGCCAGGAAGCAGGGAGGAAGCCCCCATCCCTTCCAGGAGAGGCGGGTGAATATTTCATACAGTGCAAGAGAGTGGAATTGCGTACAGCCACCTCCTGCAAACTCAACATGACAACTCATAATGGGACGATATCAGTACAAATCCAGCCTCGCGGCAGCCCGGACCCTCCTGATAATTCCTCACATATTGTGCTCACGTTGCTGTAAATACAATCCCTAACTCAGGCTTCCATCATAACCGGCCGATCAGAAGGAATCACCCCATTTGTGCAGCTGAGAAGATTGAGGCCCGAAGAAGGCAACTGGCCCGCAGGCATGCAGTGGGGAAGCAGTGGCCCCCTTGGGCAAGAGCCAAGGAAGCGTAGAAGGAATGAGAAGGGCTGGTCCCTGGTGCTACTTCGGGGAAGAGGGAGGAGCAAGACAGAGAGGTCTAGAGGGTCAAGGCCTGGTGCAGGGTGGGGGTGTTAGGGGATGGGTGCCGTATAGGTGTGGTAGACCAAGAAAGAGCTAGGTGCTGGGGTACAAGCAAGAAAAAATGGATCCCAAGGAAGTCACTGGGATCGCTGGACACAGGCAAGAGGGAAATCAGGCATCAGGAGTGGGGCACTGGACCGTGACAAAGAGAAATTCCCAAGCCAGAGGGAGAAGGCTTTCATGCTTCCTCCTGATTGACTCATCAGGAGGAGGGCCCTGTCAATGTGTGGGACAGTAAGGAACATTCAGTCCCTGGAACAGAGACTGAGCTTCAGGGAAGTCTCCGGTTTGGGCGGAAAATCCATAGCTTCACAAGGGACCAAGACTGGAGCCTGGACGCGGGAAGCAGGAGAGCGTGTTGGTTTCTCCTCCTTTTGTCCCCCACCCTGAGTCCATTCTTCTTCCTTCCCTGCTCTGTTCTGAGTCCCAAGACGCTGACTCTCGGGAGCCAATCACCCAGTCTTCTGGCTTGGGATGAGATAATGACTCCAGAGTCAAAGGTGGGGAAGTACCAGATACCAAAAGGCCAGTGGGGATCTCAGAGGGACTTCTTGAGGATGAAGCCATCACAGAGGAAAGAGAGGCTGAAAAATAAATGCCTGTGCTTCATTAAGGCATCTGGATTCAGCCATGCCTAAAGGCTTGCTTCTAGAGTTTTCAATGAGATGATCCAACATAGTTCCTTCTTCCCTTTAAAAGCTACACCCTGCCTCCGAAGGAGTCCAGACTGGCTCGGGTGATCTTGCAGCGAGCAATTCACTTGTAATGGAACTGACCATGGTTTGAATCACAGCTCTACATGACCTTGGGCAAAAGACCCCATTCTCCAAGTCTATTCTTTCACACCTGCAATGCCCCAGGATGAAGAACAAAATAGAACAATACCTATAAAAGCACCTAGATCCTATTAGATACACCCAATAAATGAGTCTGCCTCCAACTCTCTCCCCTTTCTGTGTCCCCAGTGGAGCCAGGCACTGATGAGCTCATACGTGCCCACGGTGCCCACGAGACAACCGCATACACTGTCTTCTACTGTCACGTCCTCCGCGCCTTGGAACAGTAGTGAAAAACTCTCATCCTGTGTGATCTGGAGCATGTAGCATGACTTCCCTGAGCCTCAAACGTATAATGAAGATATGAATATGACTTCCCACGTGCCGTGAAACTGAGTTCACACACGTAAAGTGTTCGAACAGGGTCTGGGACATGAGAAATGCTCAGTACGTGGCTAGTTATTTTGGTGGTGGTGGTGGTTTGAATCATAATAAGTCTCGTGATTGTGGACCACCCGCTGTGGTTTCATGTAGACACCATCTCACGCGGACCTCGATAACACAACCCTGTGAGGCTGGTGACGATGGCCTGACAGCCCCGATGGGCGACAGCTCAGGGAAGCTGAGCTGCTTACCTGAGTCGTGGGGCTGGGATTTGAGCATGAGAGCCCCACCCCAAGATCGATGTGTCTAAGGACGACGCTCCCCAGGATGGCGTCCCCACCCACGTTCCGCCAGGCACCATCCCTGAACTTAGAAAGGCATCTTTTTGGCGCTCCACAAGTGCAAGCCGTCCAGAGAATGTTCCCGAGTTTGCTTCTCCAGCCACCCCCTTTTGCAAGCACGCTTTCTGCTCGTGTGAATGAAACCCACTAAATGGTATGGCATCTGCTCTAATTATAGGCTCCCCAGCCTGTGCCAAGAGGAAGTTGGTTGATGTACACTTGAGTAGATTTCAAATCAGATTTTGTGAGTCCCCAGCATGAGGGAAGGAGGCCAAGTTCTCCTCCAGAAGAAAATAACGGGAAATGCCAGCATCATGTGAGTGTTCTGGGCTCCTTTCCTGCGGGAGCAGGTGACGCCTTCTGCTCCCCAGGTTACAGAGCCCTTTCCCCAGCTGTTTTTACTCATCTCTGGCCTTTTCCAGGAGCTGAGAAGCGGTGGGGAACTAACGGGAGAAGCAATGGCAGGTGCTGGGCTGGAGGATTATGTAGCAAATTGGCAACAAGACTTTGCAGTCAGAGGAAACCGGATTCTGAGCACAGATCTGCGTCGTCTCAGCTTCCACGGCCTCTCGGAGTCTGAAGCTCATTATCTACCAAATGGGGTGGCGGCGCTGGCCCCCGAGACGCTCCAAGGGTCTGAGTCGCAGTGTTTCTTCCACGGTCATCCAATTTATATGGGCAACCCACTTTGCAGCGCACTGCACCAGTTACCGTCGCAAAGAAGATGCCACCCTCGGCTCCTTGGAGCCCCCGGTCCGGCCAAGAGCAGGCTGCTGGTGCACCTCCTTAGCACACACTGTGACGAAAGAAAAAGAGGGGTCCGCGGGAGGAGGGGTGCTGCTCCAGAACTGGTGCTTCAAGGAGGACTTCCTGGAGGAGGCACACGTAGGCTACAATCTCAAAGGTGACCGGAATCAAGAAAGGATGAGAGAAGGAGTGATCTCCACGTGGGAAGAGCTGTGTGAGGACCCAGAAAGGGGACGACATGGCACGTTCCAGAAACGTCAATTAGCATGGCCACAAATTGGGAGAAGAATGGCCAAAATACAGAAATGTTTTGTTGTCGTTTTTTTTTATCATGGAATTCCATAGAGCCAGTCAAGATAAATATTAACAAAGAATACTGTATAACATGGGGGTTGTTCAGGAGAGACTGGGTGAGTTGCAATTGATATTGCTACATGAGTCCTAATGATATAATAATAATAATAATAATATACGTGTGAATGTGTTTTAAAAGAGTCCGGAAAGATATACATAAAAATGAGAACAGTAATTATCTCCAAAGGATGGGATTATGGATGGGTTTTCCTTCTTTCTTTTTTTTTTTAATTTCCCAATTTACTGCAATGAGCTTGCATTGCATTTGTAATCAGAATATAGTTCTTGAAATAGTAGGAATGTTATTAATATAGATAGCGATATATAGATGCAGATCTAATAAGCCTTGCTGCAAGGATTATGCCTGATAATCGTGCAGAGCCTTTCAGAGCTGCACGGTGGGCACCCCTTGCATGGGAACCCGGGGGCACCTGCCAAATTGGCCAGAGCCCCCTCGGTGCCCATCCTACACTTCGTGCGGTGACCAGCAGGGGCTGAGGCCGCTTGAGCTCCAGCCCAACAGGGCTCAGTCCGGTGGGGACACGGGCAGAAGCGCGGATGACGCCAGTGACAGCATGGCCAGAGCTCAGCACCCGGAGGGAGAGCAGTCCACCCAGCTTTGAAGTCCAGAGAGGTGAAACCACATGTCTAATGTGTGTCATAGTGGGGACTCATCACTTTTCTTGACATGAAACCAATCCAAGATGGGGGAATAAACGATTTTAAGGCAATGAAAGCGGCTTATAGGCTCATGTAGCACAAAAGTCTAAGGGAGCAGCATCAGGCATGGCTGGATCCAGGCACTCGGTGATCTGTCTTTCTCCATCTCTCGGTGTGCTTTTTTGGTGATGGTTTTACTCTCAGGCAAACTCTCCCTCAGGGAGGCAAGATGACCAGAAACAGTCTGGATATACCCCAACCTCCGCAGCAACCCCAACAGAAACCCAACTATCATTGGACCAGCTTGGATTTTGTGACCTTCCAACCCGCTGTCTGTGGACAGAAGGATTGGAATGTGCTATTGTCCAGGCCAGGGTGGCAAGCCCACCCCTTAGGCTGGGAGGAGCCCCGGGTGCAGGAGGGGACCATTCCCACCAAGCAAGAACAAGAATCTGTCATCAAAACCCACAGAGTGGAATGGAGCCACCGAGAGGCAGTGTCCCACTCTGCAGGGGTTTGATCCAGCGCCGTCTCACTCACAGCCTGTGTGTTAACCACTTTGCTCCGGTCCCTCTATTTTGATTGCCTCTTTCTAATTCCCTGGCCCTGGGCTGACCCCTCTCAGAGTCCCCTCTCGCAGCCCTCTGAACGGAGCTCTGGTACTTAACAGTCATGCCAAGCCAGTGATGGATGGCGGCTGTCACGAGGGCTCTTCAAAGGGGACGGGCAGCTGCCGGCCCGGAAATGACTCTTCAGTAGGGATGAAACCCAAATGGAAACACACACACAGTGGGGCGACCTCAGCCTCTTGCGGATGCTCTCCTTTGTCCCCGTGTCCCCGTTTCCAATGTGTACCCCAGGCCTGGAGGCAAAGCACAATGTCCCAGGCTGCTCGAGGAGGCAGAAATCTTAGCAGAAATTGAATCACGTGACTATCCTAGCCGCCAAATCACTGTTTGTCCCTTTCTGTTCTCAGAATGCCAGCCCTAGAAGATGCTCCAGGCAGCTTCTCATCCCACCTTCCCATCGAGCAGTGAAGGCCCAGAGAGGGCAAGTTCCTGTGCAAAGATTGCATAGCCAGGGAGTGGTGGTGGAGCTAGGATTGGAAAGGAAACTGAGCTGATATTAACTGCGTTAAAATAAAAGGAAAGAGAGTTGACATTAACTGCCTACCTACTGTGTGCCAGGCCCGTGCAGAGGGCTTTAGCCAGGCTTTAGCTGCTCGTGCAAACAACAGGGTAAAACTTTAAGGACAAACCCTCTGGGTGTGTAAGGCAGGAAAGAACCCGAGTTCTATACCGTGGCCCAGCTCTGCGGCACATCCCTGGTGGGATCATCTCTGGTTCTGGGACTCGGTGTCTCCATTTAGAAAACAAAGCTGATGGCTCCAAGGGTATTTCCATCTCAGCATCCCAGATTGTGTGGGAGAGGCCATCCCGGGGGTTGGGAAGGGCCCTCTTTCTAGCCATGACAGCCAGAGCTGGGGTCACAAGTTGCCTGTGTGAGCAGCAGTGGCATTGAAGGAGGGCACCCTGGATGAGCCCCTCTTGACTCAATTCCTGCCATCCCTCCATCCCCAACGCCCCCCGCCCCGCCCCGGCTAGCATACGTGGTCACTTGGAAACACTCGAGCTGCTGGGAACAACCCCCCTCTCCTTCGCCTCCAGGCCACCTCCAGGTCCCTTCCGCCTGGGACCCCTTCCTCCCCAAGCGCACTCCCCTTGCTAACTCCTACTCATGCTCGCTTCCTTCTACGTCACCCCCCTCGCCCTTACCCCACCCCCCAAATTAGTTTAGGATAATCCCCCCATCACATCCCCACACCCTCTATTCCCCATCAGAGCACTTTTTACCGATTTTGCTGTCTCATACAGACCTATTTGTCCCACCAGATTGTCCATGCCTCGAGGTCAAGACCGCGTTGAGTCATGGCTGGATCCCTGATGCCCAGAACCAGGCCTGGCACACAGGGTGCACAGAAGAAGAATGAACCCCAACGAAACTGGAGCGGTATTGGGGATCCCAAGGGTTTGGGGGGAGATGAGGTCCCAGAAGGCCCCTCTGAGCACCAAACAGCAGGGTGCCTTTGCTTCCCAGTTTCCAGGACTCCTGTCCCCCAGCTACACATATTGTCAGTAGTAATAATAGCAATATCAGTCACAGGGATTGTATTTCAAGCTGGGAGTCTCTGGACAGGAGACCCGTCACCATGCTCCCGAACCATCGCGGAAGCCTCCTCCTGGCCTCCCAGCGTCTGCCCTCCTCCTTCTCCTCACTGCAGCCAGAGCGATCCTTCAAGAAGACAGACGAGACCACGCCCCTCCTCTGGACACAACCCTCCAGAGTCCCCCGTCCCACCAAAAGCCCAAGCCCTTTGAAACTCCCCACGAGCCTGTCGCAGGTTGGGAGCCCAGCCAGGACGGTCCTTTCTCACACAATCTGGAATGTGGAGAAGGAAGAAACTCTGGGGTCATCGATTCCATCTTGTAAAAGGAGAAACTGAGATGTATCTAAGCTTGCACACTTGGGATGGAAGCTGGGGGAAGGGGAGGGGAGGGGAGGGGAGGGGAGGGGAGGGGAGGGGAGGGGAGGGAAAGGAAGATATCTGGCCAGAAGAGAAGCCAGGCATGGATGCGGGCCCCTGGGGACCTGGGAGTGAGGTGGATCATTGGAGTTGGCCACGTCAGGTGGAAATGGCCAGGCCCTTAAACCCCTGCTGTTGTCAGTCAATGGATGTGGATGGTGAGGACGGCAAGGTCGCTCTCTGCAGCTGAGCCACCCGTGATGAGGGTGACAGCTGAGAGCCACAAGCCAATGACAACATATTGGGTCACTGTGGCCACAAAGCCTTCCCCCGAGGAGAGTCCTAACAAAGTCCCTGCTCAGCCCGCCTCCCATTACCTCTCTGAGCTCAGTTCTCCTCCCCTACTCCGCCCACCCTCACCTCCTCCTTCCTCAAACATGACCACTCCTTCCTACCTCAGGGCCTTTGCTCTTGCTTGTCTCTCCTCCTTGAGGGCTTTTCCCCGGCTCTGTCTGTGCCTCGTTCCCTCACTGTCTTGAGGACTCTGCTCCAATGTCCCCTTATCAGAGCACCCTCCCTTGACACCCCCTCAATTAAAAAGCAGCTCCCTACTCCTCCCAGACCCCCTGCCTCTCCCCCACTGCTGCCATCAACATACTGTGTAATCCTCACTGTTATCTTCTGTGTCCCTCCGTTTGAACGTAAGGCCCCAGGACGTCCCGTCCGAAGCACTGCGTCTACCCAGCCCCAAGCCCAGATCCTGTACTTTGTAGGCACTCAGTAAATATCTGTGGGCTGAATCAATAAGCTCCCAGTTCTTCACTCACAGTGCAAGAGCCCCAGACTTTAATGGCTTCCCCATTTATCAGCTCTTGACAAGGCTCCAGGCTTAAGCACCCCAACATGCTCATGACGTCTCTGCTGTAGCTGTTACTTGAATTCTCATTAGCCCCATTTTGCAGAGGAGGCCACTGAGGCTGAGACAGTGAAGTGTCTCGCCCAAGGGCATGCACCAGGGAGCAGCCGGGCCATCGCAAGCAGCAGGGACTGTCAGACTCCTTCTGACAAAGGGTAGGTGTGCTGTCTGACACTCAGGCGTCCGGCCGCCCCTTGGCTTGTCTTCCTATTCCACGGTCAAGTCTGCAATTGCTCTCTGACTGTAATAGTGTTTATTAACTTCCCCCTGAGCTCATTACTGAGCAGCTACCTCATCACCTGCCACCTGCACTCAGAGCTGGGAGTGACTGTTCCCAGCCCATAACGAGCCCCAACATCTGCCCCAACTGCAGTCACAGAATCAGCCTCCCAGAAGTTCAAGCGCAAGGGCGCGGAGCTGGCCCTTCCTCCGCCCCCACCCCTCGCCACCACTGTGGCGCAGTAAGTCAAGCAAGAATCCATCTGAGTCACCCAAATCTCTCTGTCCCATCAGCCATCCCTGCTCCAGTCCCACATATATCTTGACACTGTGACAAAATCACTGCCACCTGGAACTCATCCTCAGCACAGCCGAAGAGTGCCCTTTTGGAACTTTCTGTGACAACGTGGTCAACTGTCAGACAGACGTGAGCTAAGCCGTCGACTCACTCTGTGCTCTTGCGGGACCTGGCCGACCTCTCCGAGCCTCGGTTTTCCCATCTCTGTAATGGGCATGATTATTCCCTCTACAAATGTTTGCTGTGTGAGTTACATAAAATAACGGATGTGTTGAGCCCAAGACAATATCTGGTGAGAGTTCAACCATTCAGGGCTGACTTCTCCCTTACACACACCAGGCAGAGCATCTAGGGACCACAATCCTTTCAGGGGACCGTGACAATGTTTTCATTTCTTCTAAAATTAAAATCAACTTTTGAATATAATCCAGCCTGAATTATATTCCTCTTTATAGCAACGCAGTCATAAAATAGAGTTGTTGTTTTTTTAATTTTTTTTCAACGTTTATTTATTTTTGGGACAGAGAGAGACAGAGCATGAACGGGGGAGGGGCAGAGAGAGAGGGAGACACAGAATCGGAAGCAGGCTCCAGGCTCCGAGCCATCAGCCCAGAGCCCGATGCGGAGCTCGAACTCCCGGACCGCGAGATCGTGACCTGGCTGAAGTTGGACGCTCAACCGACTGCGCCACCCAGGCGCCCCGTAAAATAGAGTTTTTAATTATTTGTTTATTTCCTTCTTTTGAGAGAGAGCATGCATGCAGGGGAGGGGCAGAGAAAGAGGAAGAGAGAGAATCCCAAGCAGGCTCCATGCTGTCAGTGCAGAGCCCGACACGGGGCTCAATCCAATGAACTGTGAGATCATGACCTGAGTTCAAACCAAGAGTCCGACGATCAACCGACTGAGCCACCCAGCGCCCCCAGGTTTTAATTACTTTCTAATGGAGGAAGGGACCCACAAAACCAAAAATGCCCCAGGCCCAGGAACGCCATGGTACAGCCCTGTTCCCTTCTATTGGGAGCCAGAGGCAAGCAAGGTCTAGACACAGGCTGGAACCCAGAGAGGGCATTTCATCATCTTGACCTGCAGCTCTGATCATCTGATGCATCTCAAGGCTTTGAGAGTCACATGGTCAGTCAACAACCAAGTCCTTTTGCAGCCAAACCCATTGGTTTATTCTTGCAACAAATACTTGATTTGTCTGAGCGCTGACTCTGAACCAGGCACGGTCCGGGCTCAAATACCAATGTGGGCACCTGCTAGAGCTCCATGAACCTGAGAACCTTACCTTACCTCTGTGTGCCATCAATAAAGTGGGAGACGCGGGGTTGCCCAAGTTCAGACAATTAATCCGGGTAAAGTTTTGAGAAGACGGCACCGCACGTAATAAGCACTCCATAATGATGGCCCCAGTCAGCACCCTGGACACGGTCCCTGCCCCGATTCAGCCCACCATACACAATTCATTAACGAGCACGTTAATGAATGCGTTGGCCTTTGTGGTCATTAGTGCTGTGAAGGCAATGAAAAGAGGTGAGCTGGACAATAGCCGGGAGGCTTCTTACTCGGAGCAGCCCAGGGAGACTTGGCTAAGGCAGTGCCATTTAAGCAGAGCCCTGGAGCACCAAGGAGGCAGCCCTGGGAGGGCCAGAGACAGCTCATTCAGAGGACTTGGGGAGGAGCTCCAGGGAAACCAGCGTCATCAAGCCTACAACAGCCCCATCACTGCTCCTAACCTGCACAGAGGACAAATCCTCCCCTGGTCTATTGCACTTACAGATGAGGCCCCTGAGACCCAGAGAGGGGATGAATGGGCCTCCTTTGCAACCAGACACGGTGGAAAACGTCCAGAATACAGGGGACTTGGAGCGTCGCCCCAACAATGGCTCCAGCGAGCTTTGTGATCTCAGTAAGGTCACCAGCCTCTCTCACTGTCGGGGTTTCGAGGAGGATGATAGTCCTTCCCCCCAAACATATCTGGGAGGAAACCCGTTATTTTCCACCATCGGGCAGTATTCTTACGGACACCGAAAGCAGTCCCCACCCCCACCCTAGTGCTGGGAATCTCCCTTGAAGACCTGAGGCCATTCTACCAACCAGGACGTTTCTCTGTGTTCGAACGGAATGTCCACATTCTCTCTCCTTCCCGTTCCTTTCGCCAGTCAGGAGGGATCTTGTCAAAACCGAAGTGTTACCTCATGCTTGAGCCTCTTCCGTGCTTCCCACTGCTCCTGAGACACAGACCAATTCCTGCCCATGGCCTCAAAGTCATGTGTGATCTGGGATCTGCCAACCTCCCTCCTCCCCCTCTACACTCCTCCCTGCTCTTGGACTCCCCGTGACCCTGCTGCCACAGGGCCTTTGCACCAGTTCCTTCTGCCTGGAATCTTGCCACATGCCTCATAACCCACTCACTGGGTCCCTGATGAAACGTCACCTCCTCAGAGAGGTCTTCCCTGATTTCGCCAACTACAGAGAATCCCTGTCTCACTAGTCCCCTTCTTAACTTTGCTTTTCTTCGTAACACTCACCACTACATAACATATGGTCTCCTCGTTTAGTGTCTGCCCCTCAGTAGCCGGGGGGGAACAAGGAGATGACTCCAGTACATTAAGACTCGCTCTGGTCTCCAAGCCAGGGGTGTTGCTTTGGTGGCTGGGTCTGTCTTTCTCTATCCAAATGGATTGCTGTGGATAGTGATTCTCTGAGAACATATATACCCTCATAGCTTCTTAAGAAGTTGAGCTCAGATTTACCAGGGCAGGGTCTCTTATTTTATAGGTGGGGAAACTGAGGCTCAGAGAGTTTGAGTGACTTGTATAAGGTCACTCAGGAATTCTAGAACCAGGGCAGGCCCTTGTGGCCACAGCCATATGTGCTCGTTTCCAGGGCTGAGTGGGAGAGCATATCTACTTATGATATTGGCCCAGCTTGATTTCTGAGTTCAAACTTCCCCATTCTCGTGGCCTGAATACTGGCCCCCCAAAGATTCTCTCACATCCTAATCCCCAGAACCTGTGAGTGTATCACCTTATGTGGCAAAAGGGACTTTGCGGGTGTGATTAAATTAAAGATCTTGAGATGGGGAGATTATCCTGGATTATCCAAGTGGAACCAATACAATCGTAAGAGTTCTTGTAACAGGGATACAGGAGGGTCAAGCAGAGGGTCAGGTAGGAGGGGGGAGGTGTGGTCAGGCAGACAGAAAGAGAGAGACAGAGACAGACACTGAAAGATGCTATGTGGCTGGCTCTGAAGATAAAGGAGGGGATCAGGAGCCCAGGAATACAGATGGCTTCTAGAAGCTGAAAAAGACAAGGAAACTCATTCTACCCTGGAGCCTCTGGAAACAACGCAGCCCTGCTGAACCCTGGATTTTAGGACTTTTGACCTACATGGGGAGGAAAGAGAGGGGTATTAGAGCAGCCCCCACCAGCATTGACCTTCCATCTAAGGCCGCAGCCACCCCTGGGAAACCAGGTGATGGACCTTCACACCTGCCTCTCCTCTGCTCTCTGATCTCCTGCCAGGATCTTCACTGGCTGAACCCAGCCAAGCCCACAGGGCACAGGAACCTGCTGACGCATCCATGCAGGTCAAGGCAGGACGGTAAAGATGGAGATCAGTCTGGAGGTTCAAAAAAGATGTATTCCTGCATAGACCGCCCCCTCCAGCAACACATACACACACACACACACACACACACACACTTCCAGGGTGAAATCAGTCACTGGCTCCCACAAGTTAAGGTCCAAACTCCCAGGATGCCCCAGCCCCTCTCCCATCTACACCTGTCCCCACCCCAGCCCTGCTCCAGTACCCACTCCGTCTTCCCCGCAAGCCCTAAGCCACTTCTCAGGCTTCCCAAAAACACCAGGCCCTTTCACATCCCTGTGCTTTTGCCCAGGCTGTTCCCATCACTTGGAATGACCTCTCCACACCCACAACCCGGGCAAAAGCCACAGGGAAGGGAGGCACTGCAGAGTCTGGAAACCTGGGGTCCAGTTCTGTGTCTGCCACTTCCTAGCTGCACGACCTGGGGAAAGCTGACTCATCCGGCAGAGCCCCCTTGTCTCACCTGTAAAACGGGAAGAATGAGAAAGTCTACATCATGAAGTTTCAACGAGGTCCAAATGAAATAGTGCTTGGAAAGAGGATCACTTGAATCATGAGGTAGGCATTTTTAAGAGGCAAATGGTTTGGGGCACCTGGGTGGCTCAGTCGTTGAGCATCCGACTCTTGATTTCAGCTCAGGTCATGATCCCAAGGTCATGGGATCGAGCCCTGCATTGGGCTCCGTGCGAGGCACAGAGCCTGCTTAGGATTCAATCTCTCTCCCTCTGTCCCTCACTCCTGCTCCTCTCTCTCTCTCTCTCTCTCTCTCTCTCAAAAAAAAAAAGGGGGGGGGCAAATGGTTTACGATGCCATTCCTGACCATCTGTCCCCCTAAGGATCAGGACCCTACATTTCTTTGAGCCTCATTGAGCCTTGTGTGGACAACTCTAGGAGCCTCTGGAATGCTTCGCTGTTCATGTCCTTCAAGGCCCTGTGAGCTCCAAGAGAGAAGGACCTGAGAGGGTTCATACCTACATCTTCCACGTCCTGGGTATGGCAGATGCCCGGCAAATACTGAATGAATGAATGAATGAATGAGAATGAATGAACGAACCAATGCTGGAACCATCTGAAATAGACAAGCCTGGCCGCCCCTCCACCTGAATAAAGGTTGCATTACCTCCACCCTGCTCTGAACCACAAAATCGGGCCTCGGGTGACTTCTCAAGGAAGCTGGGGCCAAGGTCACGGCAGGGAGAGAGGGCAATAAGGGAAGCACGGGGGCTGGAGGGGGGCGGGGTGGCAAGCCCAGGCTCATTGGAAATGCAGAGAGAATCCGAGCAGCGGCCGCCTTCTCTGGCAGAGAGCACGCGGGAAAAGACAAGAAAAATGAAGCTGCCACAACCTCATTTTCCGAGGCCTGCAAGCCAGCCAGGAAATAGCTATTATTCCATCGCACTGTCGGTATTAAGTTATTTCCTTCACTAAATACGGGAATGTTCATGAATATCTATTGAGTCCCAGGTACAGACACCTCCTGGCTCTGAGGCTCAGTCACTCTGCCTTTACATTCCTGCAACAACACCCCTCAATCTTGCTCTGAAGTGAAAGACAATAGTATTTTAAATTGGTTAATAAATCTCGGGATTGATGCTCCTCGAAGGCCCGGGAACTTCGTCTCTATTACTCGAATAAAAGGGATCACATTTTAACCACTGCCGGGCTAGGAATTTGGGAGAGTGACCCAAGCCAGCTGCTCCCTGGGGAGACGGGGAAATGGAGGTTTCAGGACCCAGGGTCAGGCGGAGCCCTTTTGACAGCCGGGAAATACTCATTTGCTGGCCAATTGGGGCCAGGTGGACATCTCGGGCCCCTCTGGTTTTGATGGCTTTGTGTTGGGCCAGTTCCCCTGGATTCAAATAAAAGGGACGTATGAACAAAGCTCCAGGGAGGATGTGGGTGTCGGGCATCCTTTTAAAAAGCACCCAAGTGAAAATAAGGACGGGGAAGAGGAGGACGCGTCAATCATGCTGTTTGGAAAATAATTCCAAGTGTTGATTTTTTTACACCACCTTCCTCTTGAGCACAGGTGACCTTGGGCCTCCCCCTTGGGGTGGAGAAAGCTTTTACAAGCCCAGCGGAAGGGACATGGAAAGAGGGACTGAAATGTCTCCCGTTTGTAGCGTTTCTTGCCACCTGCTATATGTCCTTCCCCTCATCCACCCCCACACCCGCCCTAGGAGGTGAAGCGTCCAGATGGCGCCCCCAGGCAAGAAGATCCATGGGTCCGAACCATCCCCGTAGCCCCCAGAGTAGCAGCTCAGGAAACAGTGGAAACACTGGCTGCTGTCCAACACCCCCCAATTTGCAGATGTAACAACTGAGGCTCAGAGCAGGCGAACTGAGCCGGGTGCTAGGGATACAGGTGGGGACAAAACGCAGAGAAAGGCCGGCCGCTCTGATGAAGTGCACCATCTCGGAGGGGAGGAGGCAGAGAGCACCTGAGTGGATAAAGAGACCAGCGGGACCACCCCCGCCATACCCAGTCGCCGAGCAGGAAATGAAGCTGGACAAACGGGGTCAGGTGGGCCACGGGAGTGGGGCCGCTCCTAGCCCCAGCTGCACCCCCTGGAAGGCAAGGGAGTTTGAAGCACCTCTCAGACCCAGGGAGGTCTTCCAGGGTGGGAATTACACCTGACTTGAGACCCCGGCACCTGCACAAGACCTGGCTCACAGGTGATACTCAGTGTTTCAGGACAGATGAGTGGAGGGTTGTCATTTGCTAATAATGTCCTCATTATGGGGCACCTGGGTGGCTCAGCCGGTTGGGCGTCCGACTTCGGCTCAGGTCACGTTCTCACGGTTCGTGGGTTCGAGCCCCTCGTCGGGCTCTGTGCTGACAGCTCGGAGCCTGGAACCTGCTTCTGACTCTGTCTCTCTCTCTCTCTCTCTCTCTCTCTCTCTCTCTCGGCCCCTCCCCCCGCCCCCACATGCTCCGTCTCTTCCTGTCTCTCAAAAATAAACAAACATTAAAAAAAATTTTTTTGGGGGGGCACCTGGGTGGCGCAGTCAGTTGGGCGTCCGACTTCAGCCAGGTTACGATCTCGCGGTCTGTGAGTTCGAGCCCCGCGTCGGGCTCTGGGCTGATGGCTTGGAGCCTGGAGCCTGTTTCCGATTCTGTGTCTCCCTCTCTCTCTGCCCCTCCCTCGTTCATGCTCTGTCTCTCTCTGTCCCAAAAATAAATGGACGTTGAAAAAAGAAATTTAATTCCCTGTGCTCCTTTATCAGGGTTTCCCCGGACACCCCGCTCTGGGCTTGCTGATTATTTCAAGTCAATAACCTATTAATTCCAGTTAGTGTGAAACCCAGGCCAGGGGGCATCAGGCCCTAACCAGGTCTCTGTCCCGGGTCCCTGTGTCCCGGTCCCTCTGCTGAACTTGAGCCCTCACAGCAGCCCTCTAAGGGCCAAGTGGGGTCACTGCGTCCCTGCCAGCCTCACACCCTGCAGGTTGTCCCTTGTGCTCATGCCTCTGCACACACCATTTCCCCTCCCGGAGCGGCTTCCCCTTCCGCTGTCACCCCGTTCCCTGTTCAGCACCTCCTTCACCCTGGGAGCTCCCACTCAAATGTCAAAACTCAGATCAGGAGCGGCCTCCTCCAGGAAGCCTTCCCAGATCCCCAGGGAGTGTTTGGTGCCTCCTCTAGGCTCCCCCATTGCAACACTTACTGTGGGCCATAATCGTCTGTTTCTAGGTCTGTTTCTTGCCCTCAGAATGAAACAATGGGAATGTCTCCTATTCACTCCTACCCCAGCACCCAGCAGAAGACCCAACATCGAGGTGCCGGGAATAATTGTAAGTGAAACTCCATCTGTTCATCCCTCATGGTAGACTGAGGACAAAAAAGGCCCCAATTCTCTGCCCTTCCTGAATCCACAGCCCTTGCAATGTGACTTTGAAGTTCTTCCCATCGAAGGACAGAGGCTTCTCCCCACCTCTAGTGTGGGGACCAGCCACGTGGTTTGCTTTGGCCGATAACGTGTGGCAGAAGTGACGTTATGCCAGTCCTGAGCTTGGGTCCTATGAAGTCCTGCAGCCTCCACTCTCTCCTTAGAACCCTGCCAGTCTGCAGGCAGGCAAGTCCAGGCTAGGCTGATGGGAGGCACCAGACGACATGTGGCCCGATCGCTTCCAGCAACCCCCGTCAGCTGCCCGTCAACCACAGAACATGAGAGTGATATCATCTTAGATCAGCCAGCCTCCAACCAACCCACCAGCTTGCCTGAGCAAGCCCAGCCGGGATCAGCCGAGCCTGGCCCCGGTGAACAGAACCATCCAGGTAACCTCTGAGGAAACAAAAACCGGGACGCCTGGCTGGCTCAGTCCGTTGAGCGTCCGACT